>NW_020175410.1:12082608-12102298 GCF_003031525.2 Neophocaena asiaeorientalis asiaeorientalis | reverse complement strand
CAACACAATAAATGAAATGAAAAATACTCTAGATGGGATCAATAGCAGAATAACTGAGGCAGAAGAACGGATAAGTGACCTGGAAGATAAAATAGTGGAAATAACTACTGCAGAGCAGAATAAAGAAAAAAGAATGAGAAGAACTGAGAGTCTCAGAGACCTCTGGGACAACATTAAATGCACCAACATTCGAATTATAGGGGTTCCAGAAAAAAAAGAGAAAAAGAAAGGGACTGAGAAGATATTTGGAGAGATTATAGTTGAAAACTTCCCTAATATGGGAAAGGAAATAGTTAATCAAGTCCAGGAAGCACAGGGAGTCCCATACATGACAAATCCAAGTAGAAATACGCCAAGACACATATTAATCAAACTGTCAAAAATTAAATACAAAGAAAACATTAGAAGAGACAAAGAAGGACACTACATAATGATCAAGGGATCGATCCAAGAAGAAGATATAACAATTGTAAATATTTATGCACCCAACATAGGAGCACCTCAATACATAAGGCAAATACTAACAGCCATAAAAGGGGAAATCGACAGTAACACATTCATAGTAGGGGACTTTAACACCCCACTTTCACCCATGGACAGATCATCCAAAATGAAAATAAATAAGGAAACACAAGCTTTAAATGATACATTAAACAAGATGGACTTAATTGATATTTCTAGGACATTCCATCCAAAAACAACAGAATACACATTTTTCTCAAGTGCTCATGGGACATTCTCCAGGAAAGATCATATCTTGGGTCACAAGTCAAGCCTTGGTAAATTTAAGAAAATTGAAACTGTTTCAAGTATCTTTTCTGACCACAACGCCATGAGACTAGATATTAATTACGGGAAAAGATCTGTAAAAAATACAAACACATGGAGGCTAAACAATACACTACTTAATAACGAAGTGATCACTGAAGAAATCAAAGGGGAAATAAAAAAATACCTAGAAACAAATGACAATGGAGACACGACAACCCAAAATCTATGGGATGCAGCAAAAGCAGTTCTAAGAGAGAAGTTGATAGCAATACAATCCTACCTTAAGAAACAGGAAACATCTCGAATAAACAACCTAACCTGGCACCTAAAGCAACTAGAGAAAGAAGAACAAACCCCCCCCCAAAGTTAGCAGGATGAAAGAAATCATAAAAATCAGATCAGAAATAAATGAAAACGAAATGAAGGAAACGATAGCAAAGATCAATAAAACTAAAAGGTGGTTCTTTGAGAAGATAAACAAAATTGATAAACCATTAGCCAGACTCATCAAGAAAAAAAGGGAGAAGCGGGGCTTCCCTGGTGGCACAGCGGTTGAGAATCTGCCTGCTAATGCAGGGGACACAGGTTCGAGCCCTGATCTGGGAAGATCCCACATGCCGCGGAGCAACTAGTTCCGTGAGCCACAATTACTGAGCCTGCACATCTGGAGGCTGTGCTCTGCAACAAGAGAGGGCGTGATAGTGAGAGGCCCGCACACCGCGATGAAGAGTGGCCTCCACTTGCCACAACTAGAGAAAGCCCTCGCACAGAAACGAAGACCCAACACAGCCATAAATAAATAAATAAACAACATTTAAAAAACAAAAGGGAGAAGACTCATATCAATAGAATTAGAAATGGAAAAGGAGAAGTAACAACTGACACTGCAGAAATACAAAGGATCATGAGAGATTACTACAAGCCACTCCATGCCAATAAAATGGACAACCTGGAAGAAATGGACAAATTCTTAGAAAAGCACAACCTGCCAAGACTGAATCAGGAAGAAATAGAAAATATGAATAGACCAATCACAAGCACTGAAATTGAAACTGTGATTAAAAATCTTCCAACACAAAAAAGCCCAGGACCAGATGGCTTCACAGGCGAATTCTATCAAACATTTAGAGAAGAGCTAACACCAATCCTTCTCAAACTCTTCCAAAATATATACATTAAAAAAAAAAAAAAAAAGCTGAGTATGTTCCATTGTCTGTATGTACCACCCTTTGTTTGTCCAGTCATTTGTTGGTGGACTTTTGGGTTGTTCATCTTTGGAACTTATGAATAATGCTGCTATTCCCCTCCTGCCTTTTATGCTACTATTGTCATACATTTAACTTATATATATATGGTATAAACCCCACAGTACACTGTTATTATTTTTGCTTAAGCAGTCAACTGTCTTTTAAAGGTATCTGAATAGAAAAATATCACCTATTTACCCATGCCGTTATTTCCAGTGTCCTTAATTCCTTTGTGTAGAACCATGTCGCCATTCATTTCTTTCCATATAGAAGTATTACATGCTCCTTCTGCCTGAAAGATTCCCTCTAACTTTTCTTGCAGTGCAGATGAGCTGATAATAAATTCTTTCAGCTGTTGTACATGTGAAAAAAAAAAAAATCAAAGACTTTAAGAACTGTAAGGGGCCTGAGTCGTCACATCCAACCACTTCTTTTTTACATCTGAGAATACCCAGGAGGTGAAATGACATGTCAAATATCACACTACTTATCAGACAGAATAGCTATTAGAACCTAGATTCTTGATGGCTATTTCAGTACTATTTCCACTGTGTCACACCACCTGTCTGAATTCCAAACTGAGAACACTCAGGTTCAAGCTATATTCAGAAACAAGAAATCTAGGAGTCAAAACTATAAACACTCATTCTCTTGTCACCCACAGTATCCTCTTTCTTTCTTTATAAACTCCTTTCTGTCAGTGTCTGAACCACTCCAACACACACACACACACACACACACACGAGTTGAATTTGGTGTTTAGACTTGGTTTTGAATATGATTCTATATCCTCTGAAAATCTTGGTTCTATCAACAATTAACATACATGTTTCAAATTTTTCACTGGGACGATAGTAAAAAAAAAAGTGGTGTGCCCAGTAGAATTATAAAATTATTGAACTAAGAACTTCATTTTACAAGCAAGAAAATTGAGTCCTAAAAAAGTAAGATGATTTGCCCAAAGCAATAGAACTGGACGGCAGAAGAGACTGGATCTCAGGATTCTTGACTCCTCTGTAGCATACCTCCCAATCCCTGCCATTTATAACAGTGTACATATATCTGTACCTTTATGGCTATTAACTTCATTACTTCAGGGGAAACTAATTTTGGATTACTTTTTCAATATAGTAGTTCTCTTTTTTCTAGAATGGAGATAGAGGTTTTTGTTTTAGAATGTAATCCAAGTATTCTTGAGGGATTTCAAAAGTTACTATGACTTTTACTCTTCCTAAAAGACCATCAATCTGTCAAGAGGATAGTGACTTGCCTTTGCACTGCTGTGCTTTGAAACAAAAGGATAATTTGTATTTTTAAAAGGCACCTTTCATCTTCTCATCTGCAGAGCTCAGCACTTACAAAACAGCTAATTAATTGTTTCTTCACCTTTTGTCTCCTTAGAAAAGAGGAGAAATTCAAAGACTCAAAAACTAAGTCATTTGCACAAGGTTGGACAAGAAGTCACTAATTTAGCACATTGCTTCTAAAAAGCTCTGGTATGAACTTTTGTATATTAGTATTACTAATAATAACTCCTACAAAAGTAGCATTCACTGAAGTTATACTGTGTTCTAGATATCATGATATAACTTTTATGTGCATTAACTTATTTATTCCATAATTATTGTATCTTAGTATGTAATATTATTATCCTCACTTTACAGCTGAGGAAGATGAATCTTAAAGGTGTTAAACAACTCCTCCAAGGGGACACAGGGGAAAGGACATGCCCAATTTCTGGCAAAGATGTCATGTGTTTCTTAAAAACTATTATCAGTTCAGGACAGGGAAAGGCTCTCGATTCTAGCACTGAAAGAGTGAACAGAATGGTTTCTGGGGTTTTATGGTGTATTGCTATAGATACACATAGCTACTTGTTTGAGGCACTGTGAATCTATGGATTTGAGCTACTTCATTAAGGTAAATTAAAAATTAGTCTTTGATTTTAGAAGTTAGGATGAGGTTTCCTTTGAAGGGGAAGGAGTGCTCCCGACTTGGAGGGAAGCCCACAGGGTCTTCTGCAGCATGAGTAATGTTCTGTACTGTGTTATGGGTGGTTGTTAGGTAGGTGGGTTTACTTTGTGAAAATTCATTGGGAAGGAAACTTATGATTTATGTAGTTTTCTGTATGTTATATGTCGTTAAAGTTCACATTAAAGTTAACCTTTGAAAATGCCTAAAAACATATTCAGCATAGAACCACTGTCTACCTCTGAGGAGATGTTACATTTACCAGCAGTGAAGCACATGAGGCAGCATAACAGAGGTTATGCATATGGACGTTGACGATGACAGGTCTTGTTCAGTTCCATCCCAATTAAGGATTTCTAAGCTTCAACATTCTTGCTTATGAAAATGAAGGGACTGAGCTCAATGAGATCTATTACAGTCTTAGCTATATTCTTTGTTACTTCATCTTTCCAAAGGTTTTTGTTTACCTTGTTAGTCCAAAAAACAGACACTAAGATGAATTAAATGTGCAATATTGGGGAAAACATCGGAGGAGGCTGAGAAAGATGTCAGACTGCAATGCAAGTCTGAACTTTATGAAGGTGAGAGGGCAGGGGTCATTGCAACAGATAACCCTTGAAAAGAACCAGGTTTGGCGAGAGGGAGAAATAATGAATTCAGTTTTGGCATATTGAGCTCGATGTGATCTTTAGACATCAATCCTAATATGTCAAAGGGAAATATGGGTCTGGAGTGGGCTGCAGTTGCACATTTGTGCATATAGGTGGTAATAGAAGCCAGAGGCATAATGAGAGAGCCTAGGGACATGGTACCAATTGGAAAGAAAAAAGGACTCAAGCACTGGAAAATTCAGATAATTTAAAGTCAGGAGAGAGAAGGATGAACCTGCAAAGATTACAAGTCAACAAGGAAGCAGGAAGAAAGCAGAAAAGGATTGTGTCCAGACAGTGAAGGAAAGTAAGAAATGCTCAACAGTGACAAATGCCACAGGGAGGTCAAGTTATAAGCAGCCTGAAACTGTCCATTGGATTTAGAGACCGGAGGCCCTTGTTGATTCTGAACAAGAACTATTCCGTGATGGGGACCGGCCACTCTCCCTATCGGTGGTGGGTATGGGTAGGGAGATAGAGGTGGAGACAGGGTACAGATCTAAAGGGCAAGTGAGCAGATGGGCTTTCAAGAGGATGCAAACAGTTCCTCTGTTAGACAGGAGGAAAGGAGAATAGATTAGATACAGGTGTAGGCAGAGAGACATTTGGAAATGGGAAGATGAGAGATCACAATCTTATCTAACAGTTTCCATTTTCTCTGTGAAAATTCTATCTTTGGAGAGCAATGGAAAGGACAGAAATGTTGAGGGTTATGGAGAACAGAGAATTTGAAAGTCTTTTCAGAAAATGTGGGTGGGAATTGACCAAAACACATGCATCAAGTTAAATGCCCATTTGCAGTTGTTGACTCTACATTTATAGAATATCCAGTGAGGCCTGCTGTGCTACCTTCTACAGCCAGGTTGGGCTGTTAGCTGCAAACACAGGAAGGGCAGATCTTTGGGTTAATCTGGGGCTGACTTTATGCCTGATGGGTGCAATGAAGAGCCAAAGGAGAATGCATTTAGTGGTACTGGCCATCGTGTTACTGAAATCATAATGCATGGATCGTGGTTGAGAAGGAAAGTGACAAAAGGAAAGGAACAATGGTTTGACAGAAGTCAAGCAGTCACGGAGAGAACCCCAGCGCCTGAACATCCTTGCCCTCTGGCTTTAAACAACTCTTCTAAGACCCATCAGTTTGGTTCCCAGGAAAAATCATGTTATAAATCTTATGTTTGAGAAATCAACTATATTTATGTCAGAAAACACAATTATAAAATTCCTTGCCTTCATGAACTTTTGTATTCTAGGAAGTCAGAATAACAATATTTATTGTGGAGCAATCCTATCCCACAGAAATATCATGGGAACCACATATGTAATTTTAAATATTCTAGTAGTCATATTAAAAGAAGTGAAGAAAACAGGTAGACTTGCCAGATAAAAAACAGGAATATGCTTGTACTAAAAAATCATTCCTTGTTTACCTGAAATTCAAATGTAACTGGGCATGTTGTTCTTTTATTTGATAAATCTGTCCATCTAAACAGGTGAAATAAATCTTAAGACTATCTTTTTATCATTTCCACATGTTTTAAAAACTGAGCTATTTTACATTTTAATTAAAGTAAATAAAATTTAAAATTCACTTTCTTACTCATACTTGCCACACTTCAAGTGTTCAATAGCTGCATGTGGCTAGTGGCTACTGTACTGGTCTGCTGAATTCTAGATTATAAACTCCTGACGTCATGGACGATGCTCACCTTTGTAATCTCCCCCACTGACTAGCATAATAGCAAGGCTCCATAATTACCACTAACAGAAGGAGTTACATTTGATTAGAAAAGATATATAATAATGGGCAGAGAAGAGAAGTAGTATATGTGTTGAACAAAACAGCCTTCTACAAACCCAAGAAATTATACCCTTTGGACAGAAACATATATGAAAAAGATGGTCCTTAGAGAAACAGCTTCATAACCAACTGGAATGTAATTTTAAAAGAAAAACTTATAAAAGTGTACTTCAGCAATATATAGAGAAAAGGAAAAGGTGTTTTTAAGAAAGTTTCTATCCCATTCATGCACCAGACATTTCTTTCTCTGTGTTTTGCATGGAGCTTAATCCCTAACATGAATATATGCTCCACAAAAACAGCATAAGAAACTCCATCTCTGTAAACACTACAAGGACAAACTCTCCCTAGGAATTCCACAGAGCAAAGACTCATGAAGTTGGGTATCTCTGATGAGCATGGCTATTTTCTTTAAATCCTCTCAGGGTGTTTTCTGTTTTCCAAAATGAAAGCAAGCTGGAAATTATTTACTTCTCTGTGGAGACCCAGAAGAGTAATGGCAGACTGAAAGCTCACAAAAGATAAGGCTGAAGCTGTCCTTTTCCTCAGGGAAAAACAATCTGAGTCTGATGCAATGCCATCTTTTTTTCCTTGCCATTCTTTTTATCTGCCAAAGCTGTACTTTCCTGGAGCATTCATCAGGCCGCTCTTTCTTGGTTAGCAGAGAGAACACCGTATGAATTCTAGCCCCGCAATATGATCCATCTTGGAGAAAGGAAATACAGTGAAAGAGGAGGGGGAGATAATTCTCGTATTGATATTTACATTTCCCAGAACATATAAAACTACCATTTGAAATTAATTGCTCGCAGACCAGGCTCCCACTGAGAAATGTTGTTTATTCAGAGAGAAGACTGACCTGGAGCCTCTTTGAATCAGAAACACTGTTTTAATTATTCTTTTCTCTTCACTCGTCAAATGAGCCCCCTTAATGGCTCGGTTTCTTAAAAGTTCTCCCACTTTTGTATTTTTAGTCTGCTGAAGTTTAGAATTCATTGTATCATTTTTAATTCGTTAAAAGGTTAATTTTATAAACTTCTGAAATGACAAAACAATAATTGGTTTCCCCAATCTATAAATGGATTTTTTTCAGTGACAATTACAGGACCAATTTTTGAAGTTAGAATCTACGTGTAGTGTTCAGGTTAAAGTCCCAGTTTGTGGGAGAGGATGGTATACAAATTTTAATGAGTTTACAGTGGTTGGGTAACGATTGAACATTGAAAAGATGACACCTAAGTATTGGGCTGGCCAAAAAGTTCCTTTGGTTTTAAAGTAAAAATAAAAGACACATTTTTCATTTTCACCAAGAACTTTATTGAACAATGTATTCACCCTTTTGTTCCACTACCTTCTGCCATTTTTCAGGCAACTTCATAATTCCATCTTCCCAAAACTTGTTATCTTTCCGAGCAAAGAACTGTTCCAGGTGCCTTTTACAGTCTTCCACGGAATTGACATTTTTTCCATTAAGAGAATTTTGTAAAGATCGAAATAAATGGAAATCCAAAGGTGCAATGTCTGGTGAATATGGCAGATGAATCAGAACTTCCCAGCCAAGCTGTAACAGTTTCTGCCTGGTCATCAAAGAAACATGCGGTCTTGTGTTATCCTGATGGAAAATTATGCGTTTTCTGTTGACTAATTCTGGACACTTTTCGTCGAGTGCTGCTTTCAGTTGATCTAATTGGGAGCAGTACTCGTTGAAATTAATTGTTTGGTTTTCCAGAAGGAGCTCATCATAGAGGACTCCCTTCCAATCCCACCATATACACAACATCACCTTCTTTGGATGAAGACCGGCCTTTGGTGAGGTTGGTGGTGGTTCATTTCGCTTGCCCCACAATCTCTTCTGTTCCACATTGTTGTACTGTATCCACTTTTCATTGCCTGTCACAATTCGTTTTAAAAACAGACCGTTTTTGTTACATTTCAGTAGAGAATGGCATGTGGAATACAGTCAAGAAGGTTTTTTTCGCTTATGTGGAACCCAAACATCAAAGCAATAAACCTAACCAAGCCGGTGCAAATGATTTTCAACGCTTGATTTGGATATTTTGAGTAAGTTGGCTATACGCCATGTGGTATAACATTGATTGTTCTCAATCAATATCGCCATTTGATCGCTATCAACTTCAACTGGTCTACCTGACCGTGGAGCATCAACCAGCTAGAAATCTCCAGCACAAAACTTCACAAACCACTTTTGACACGTTCGATCAGTCACAGCACCTTCTCCATACGCTGCACAAATCTTTTTTTGTGTTTCTGTTGTGTTTTTACCTTTCTTGAAATAGTAAAGCATAATGTGCCAAAAATGTTGCTTTTTTCTTCCATCTTCAATATTAAAATGGCTACACAAAAATTCACCAATTTTGATTTTTTTTTAATGCATGCGGATATGACAGCTGTCATAATACAATCTAACATTTTTTTTCAAATGAAGTTAAAGACAACTGAGAGCCAATAGAGCCATTTTATGGAAAAAAACCAAACAAACTTTTTGGCAAACCCGATGTACTACCCACTGGTAGTTTTTTGAGGCATGAACTCAGGAGCAATAACCTGAAAAGAAAGGTCACCATTTAGTGAAGCATCATTTACTTCCACTACCTAGCATTTACTAAGGACGGACAAATTATGAGTCTGTCAGTACATTGAACACTCAAGAACAACTCTTTTCATCTTTGTCTTCTCTTAATCTTCCAAATCAGTATAATAACCCTACAAAAAGAAAACATGGCCTAAGATGGAATTAGAGTCCTGGGTGAAAATAATTCAACTCTCCTTCATCCTAAAAATAATGTATTACCAGCTCTGTTGCACATGCATGAAATTGTTGGGAGACAATTCTTTATGGGTCTCACGTTTCTGCACATTTTGCAAGAGAAGCACTGATTGCTCTTTTATTCTGGACTATATTTTCAAGGATGTTTGTACCATGAACAACCTTGGAAGAAAAACATGTTTATCATCCAGTAAAATAGAGAGCAAACACAGGAAAGCTTACTGCTTGTTGTAAAAGATTCGGGTCCCCTAAATTCAGGGTTCCTCTCCTATAATGCAACCTACTGCGTGTGCAGATGTCATCTGTTTTTTTTAAATCACCCTGTGGGACTCAACGAATTGGGGTGGGGGGGAACTTATATTCTGACCATTGTTATTACTGTGAGTAATAAACATTCCTTTGTCTCTCACCCAGCAGTCTTCTGTCTTCTACCAGGATCCATGAAACTGTGGCAGTCTTACTTGTTAGTTTGCAAGCAAGGCAAAATCTCAAAGCTTTAACAGTTCTTAACAAGAATCAGCTGGGAAAAGATGCACAGAAAGACAGACTTTACCACTCAAATGCTCCTAATATATTCCTTCAAGCTGAGGCTGGAGAGGGCCAGAAAGTGAGGGATTTCTGGAGCACAGGTTCTCAACACTGATGGACAAACTTTTCATCACTGTACAGTTTGGGCTCAATATGTGAAATGTATTTTTGCTGCAGCTAAGGACATGAACCCTTATGGTGTGGCCCATCTGATAGGATACTGAACTCACCTGACCATGCAGTATACTATAGAATATACTTGCTGAGAGTAAGAAAAGAGAGGTTAAACTCGATCTAGCATGAAAGAGTAACTGAGCATTCACTGCAATATGTGATGATCTTCCTTCAAAAATGCAAAAGTATTGTCAGAGCATTAAAAAAACTTGATTCAAATAGGGATTCAAGCTGAAGGCCCTAAGTGTGACCAGCTGAAGGGTGTGGTTACTTCAGGACTTCTATTTTTTTTTTTTTAATTTTCCAAAACTTCCCCTTTTAAAAATAAAAACTGTTTTCACCTCTTCATCTTTTCAAGTGTGCTGATTTGAGAATCTAGAGTTCAAAAGCGTGCCACAAAGACATAAATGATGTGAACCACAGATCTAGAATGTCCACAGCTATGGGGTGGGTTGGCATTGCCAAGCCCAGTATCCCCAAAGAAACCCACCCCCCAATTCACCCTCACCTCCATGAGGTTGATTCTCACAGGAAGTTACGAGTCACACCAGGGTCTAAATACAGAGCTGAGCAAGCAAATGGTACTTATTCAGGACCACTTTCCTTGGTGTCCTTTAAGAAGCTATGGGAAATGCCTTCTCCCCATCCTTCTAAGTCCCCCTCTAATTCTCAACACAAAGTCACTGTAGGTGCTATATGAACAGATTTAGAGATATAAGCCCCAGACCTCATATATAAAGCTTTCCCAGTCATACCCAAGGGATAAGATAAGAGAGATACAGTCTACTATCCATGCCAGAGGGAGGCCTCCAGGAGAAGGTCTTGGGCCTCTGGAGAGACCTGCCAAGATACGGGAGGGATTCCACATACCACAGCCAGCAAGTGACATGATGCAGGAAGGAGGAAAGACAAATCAGTTTAGCTGAGCGCATCCCTGCCCTGCCAAGAATGTGGCAGACACGTGGGAGAGCTCCCCACCGCCAGTCAGAACACACTGCTGCCCTCAGATATTTTGGGGTCCTCCAAAATGGTAAAGTAAAAAGAATAACTTCTGTGCCTATGAAGTCCTGGAGGTTGAGCCACAGGAAGTGACCTCCTCTGACATGACCTGAAGAACAAAGAAAAGTGATTTCTCTTAGGAAGAACTTCACTCTTCACCTTTGATTAAAAGTAGGACAATAAATAAACAGATAAATATTTTAGGTGAATGTGCTAATTGACCACCTGCTATGTTTACAATTTGACTTCATAAAGGAAAACCCTGCTGTCTTTCTATTAAGAAGTCTTAAACGATAAAGCCCTTTTCAGGGACGTCCAATTTGAGGATGGCTGTATGTTTTTGTTTTTTGTGTTTTTTTTTAGCAGAGAGGGAGATTTTTTTTTTTTTCCTTCTTTTTTGTGGTACGCGGGCCTCTCACTGCTGTGGCCTCTCCCGCTGCGGAGCACAGGCTCCGGACGCGCAAGCCCAGCTGCCATGGCTCACGGGCCCAGCCTCTCCGCGGCATGCGGGACCCTCCCGGACCGGGGCACGAACCCGTGTCCCCTGCATCGGCAGACGGACCCCCAACCACTGCGCCACCAGGGAAGCCCGGATGGCTGTATGTTTTAATGAAGACTTTTGACCCCTGGGAAATATAAGAAGGAACAACAAGAAATCATGATAATAGATTTTCTGTCTTTTAGTCCTGATGGGAAAGCTTATTTTGAAGAATTTTAATTCTTAACGAAGATACACAACAGATGACAGAACTGATTAACACCTCAGAGTTCGATTCTTCTCCAGCAATCTATTCAGGTTTTGATTCCCTATTAAAACTCAACACTTAGGTCCACCAGTGAGAGAAGGAAAAAAAAAAAAATGTGTCTTGCTTCGAAGTCATAATGGCCTCCAGCTCTGCTTTGCCCACTTTAAGTAGAGTGCTTGGTTTGGCCACTTACACTGTTTTTTCTGGAAACCACTCATACTTCTTCTGGGTTGCACTCCTAAACCACTGGAAGTCGTCTGGCTAAGAAGGAATTAGGGTCCAAGTACTTTTTTATGACTTTATTTTACCTTCTCCTTTTGAGCACCCTGCCCTTTAACAAACAGAGAAAACAAACTTATTGACAAGTTTTTTACAACAATGTCCTTACAGGAAGATGTTGTTGTTAATCATTCTTTCTTCCCAAGTTTTACTGCAAAAGAAGCAACCCTACGGAATCGAGCTGGTGACTCCCATGGAAAAGTTTACCACAGAAACATTTGCGATCAGTTAGGACTTTGTACCCATAATTCTTAGCAAAGGAAGCTGAAGACAATTCAGAATGGAAATCGAATTCTATACGCCGAACCCTGGAGCTAAGCTCTGAAGAATCACCCACAGGAGATGTGTATTTTTTTCATTGTTTTTTGCCTGGTGAATGCAGATGACCATGTCTTTAAGATTTTTATTCACTGTATTTGTGTCTGCATCTGTATAGAACATTATCTTCCACTTGGCAGGTCACCTAGACTTGCCCACATCTGTTTCTGCTTTCATTTCTGTTACCCTATTCATTTCTGGCCAGCAGTCAAAAAGAACTGCAAGTTTATAAGTGCCACGGAGGCATATGGTTAAAGGGAATAGTCTCCCTTTCACCAAGCCTCTATTTCTGTTTTGATTTTTTTTTCTCCATTTTTCACTTAATTCAGAGTAATCACAATTGAGTAGAGGGTTTTATTAATTTTCTGGAAAATGATGTTTTAAAGAGGCATTTCAGAGGGATCTAAATGCTTAGAAGCTTTGTTTTCAGTACTGAACTACAGACCTCGCTGAGCGGCAGCTCTTTATCGAAAGACCATGGGCCTCAGAGCTAGGCAGAGTTCATTCTGATCCAACTTTTATCATTTACTGGCTGACTAGAATCCTGGGTTTTCCCATCTGCATTTATGTGATTTTAAAAAATCTACATCTTCAGGCTGTTGTGAAGAATAACTATAAATGCAAGCTAAATGCCTGGTAAAAGGGAAGTGCTATTAATACAGAACGGCTCTTAATATTTTGTTGCAGAAAAATGCAACATTCTGATCACACTCAGCAATTAAAAAAAAAAAAACCCGCTGGTTATCATCTCTATGAAATCTAATATTATGTAGTGGTTTTCCATTAGGCCCAGTAGAATGTCTTTGCTATTAATAAAGGATGCAAAGACTCAATAAGGCATATAAGTTTTATTTGCTTAATGTCAGAGAATGAGCCAAAGGACAATACATTTATGGTTTGGGAAAGAGAAACAAATTGCACTAAAAGCAATAGCAGGCCAAACATGTCAGAGAAAAATACAACTCTGATAAACATGAAAATAAGTCCTGGTACCAGGAATAAAGTAAAACTGTGATTATCTACTGAAAATCCAGAGAGTAGACCTAAATAAAACAAACAAGATTAGCTGAAGGAAACCATTCTCTGTCTCGCTCTATTCTCTTGATTGTAATCAGCTCTGGCTCTTAACTGAAGGGCAAGAATGGTTCCAGCTAGGTAGGGCCAATGCCAATCAGAGTTAACCATTTGAGATGACTAAAGTGGAGTTGCCTCAGAATGTCAATTTTAGTTTTCCCTATAAGCAGTGAAATTAAGCACAGAGACTTATCTACACTAAGTGCATTCATAAACATAAAAGAGACTGAAGTTTAGAATAAAGAATTTGAACAATATTTTAAAAGATGACATTTTAGGTGTTTATTTCACTTCTGGAATTGAGCAAAGTTGAGTAAGGTATATTGTACTATTTTGATAGAATTGACTTAATCAGCTGGATTTAAACATTGCTTCTTCTGTGTGGGTGATGGTGTTTGCTGGATTAGGGGAGATATTTATGATTCTTATCTTTAAAGCAGTGATTATTTCCTATACTTTCTAATAATTTCTCAGGCGCACCAAAGATAGCCATGTTCATCTATCTATATAGTCTACAAATATATTTTGTGTCTTCTCTCTCTCTCTCAGGTGAGGTTGACGTCCATAAAGAAAGACAGGGATTCTGGTAAACATTGGAGTTTTTGTTTAAACAGTTTTCTTGTCTCCTATTTGGTATCACTTACTTCCCTCTGGGTCATTCAATGAAATTAGACTTCACTATGCCATACTAAATAAAGGGGGAAAAGGAGTGTGAATTAATGAAGTTTGGATAATATAATTTTTTAATGAAATTCAGGTTTATTGCTTTAAAGAATCTATGGTAATTAAAAGTAGACTGAGAACTGCTTCATCGAGATTCAAATTTAATAAATAACGAAGCAAGATTTGCAATTAGATGATCATATCCAGGCACCAGTCCAAGTATTGCCAACATCTGCTTATAAGTATACTATTTTATTCATTTATTCATTCTGTCTTTCCATACAAATTTATTGAGCACATATTATTTGCCAAGAACTGTGGTAGATGCTAGGGATAGAATGGTTAACAAGAGAGATTATTTCTTCACCTGCTTGCTTCTTGTACACTTGAAAACACTTTTCCTCTAATTAATCTTTTCCCTTATGATCTTATTAATATTATTCTATGTATTGATATAATTGCAAACTCACAATTAAGTCTAAATTAATGAGGCTTTTTCCTACTTTTTTCCAAGGGCAGAAACTGATCAGCAACTCTTTCTTTTTATGCAGCTGTGTGTCTTGAAAGACAAAAAGCTGCCTGGATCCATTTTGTTTTTCTCTGACAATTTGCAGGAAATGGGTGACTTCTGACTGGAAACAACTCATCAGTTCAGTCTTTTTTTCCTGCTGTACCAATTATTACAAGAGTTCTAGCAAACAACAAGTTAAGGGAAATATTATGAAGTCAAGCAAATATTGTACAGTAAAAATGTGGGGGAAATCCGTTTTGATGGAAAGAAGCTGAACCCTCCAATGGTTCATAGTAATGCAGTTGTCTCAGGTGACAGTACAACTTTGGAAAATTAAGCACACAAGTGCTATGCAGTGTGCAGTATTCAGAAGTAAGTCTGACCCCCTCAGCAAGCACGCTAGCCATAAGGGGCACAGAATCCTGGAAGGAGAATTGAGTCTGGGGTCCCAGCTGTGCCGTGACCTTGGGCCAGTCACCTCACCGCTTAGGCATGCAGCAACTCAAAAGCACAGGAGTTGAAATCAGAAGCATGATGAGATTTGTGACTGTGGGTAAAGAAAGCTCTTTCCAACAGTGGGCTCTTCTGTCTAAATTTGATGTCAGACCAGAAGCTCTCTAAGTGAAACTCCAGCGTTAGCATTCTTCATTTCTAGAAGTAGTTAACACCAGAGTTGTTTTCCAAGTAGAAAAAAATTTTTTTAATTGTTCTGAATGGCAACTGTCCCACTCACCACTCTCCTTCACAGTACTCCGTTTGGGCTCATTGAGCTGGACCATCCAAGCACAAAGGAGAAGGTAGTAACCCCCCAAATGTGTATGTTGAATCGGAAACCCCAGGACCTCAGAATGTGACCTTATTTGAAGATAGGGTTTTTTAAGAGATAATCAAGTTAAAGGAGGTCATTAAACTGAGGGTTTTTAAAGAGATAATCAAGTTAAAGGAGGTCATTAAGGTGGGCTCTAATCTAATATGACTGGTGTCTTTATAAAAAGGGAGATTTGGACAGAGATACACATAGAGGGAAGGTGACGTGAAGACATAGGGAGCAGAAGATAGCCATCTACAAGCCAAGGAGAAAAGCGTGGAATGGATCCTCCCCCCCACAGTTCTCAGAAGGAATCAAGCCTGCTAACACCTTGAACTCAGACTTCCAGCCTCCAGAACAGGGAGACAATAAATTTCTGTTGTTTAAGCCACCCAGTTTGGGGTACTTTGTTACAGTAGCACCAGCAAACAAATATACCCCATGAGCTAGTACCAAGAAAATTAAAAAGGGGTCTGACCATCCCAACTAACAAAAAGCAGTAGGCTTGGATCTGAGATTTCTTGCGTCTTCTAAACACACACCCTGGTTTGCTTGTTTCCCTTTTCCTGTCGTCTCCCTCTTCTCCTGTATCTCCCCGTCCCCAAAGCTGCCTCCAGGCACACTTTAACCAGATATAAGATGCTGATTCAACGTCCAGGATTTATCACCTGACTTGCCCAGGCATCCCCACTCTACGTCTCTGCCCCAGAATAGTCTCCTTTGTAAAACTAGTTGGTTGGATTTGATAATGAGGACCCCTTTTAGCTACAATGTCTGTATAAACATATGTAGTAGTTAATAGGATCCCCTGAGACATTTTGAGAGAAAGAAAGATATGATTAAAATGGCACTTTAGGAAGATAATTACTGACAATGCAAAGGAGGGATTAGATAGAGAGGGAAGTAAAGGCTGAGAGACAACAACCATTGCAATTTTTCAAACAGTTGATGTGACCAAATTGTCCGCAGGATTAGACTAGAGCTGTAGTTCTCAAACCTGAGTGTGGGCCAGAATCACCCAGAGGCTTGTTAAAACACAGATTGCTGGGTCCCACCTCTCGAGATTCTGTTTCGGTAGGTCTGAGGAAGAGGCCCAGAATTTCTATTTCTGACAGGTTTCCCAGGTGATTCTGATTCTACCAGTTTAGGAACCACACTGTCGGAATCACTGGGCTAGACTGCCAAAGCCATAGTGCTCTAGAGAATTTGGGCTACAAGTCCCATTTTTTTAAATCTTTTTTTTTTTTAAGTTTGGCTTTTGGCAAAAACAGGGTTTATTTTTGCTTTTGATTTTGTTTTGGCCTGGATTATCCAAGCTGTTAAAGACACAAGAGTGCCAACTCAATGATAATTGATCATGCAAAATTCTATCTTATTTGGGGCCATATTAACAAGGAATTAGAAGCTTCAGACCCTTAAACTGAGGGGAAAGATTATGAATTGGTGTCCTCAAGTCTGGCTACAGTCTTCCTCAAGTTAAAAAACCTAGGTGACTATCACTCCTCTTCCTCCAACTTCCCTACCCTGATTGAGCATCACTGATTTATAATATAAAGCCTTCCCATTTGATTTTCCAGAGCAATTGGTGAATTCACAAATAATGGTTCTGTTCAACATTCTATGTGTGTAGACAAAAAATATTACCCCCAATTTACAGATAAAAGAAATGAGGCTGAAAGAGGATGTTAGCCTGTCTCATTTCTGTTCTTGCCTGGATTTTAATAATTTGCCAAAAATGATTAATGTTCCAGCTCCAGAAGTTTCCCTTAACATATTTGATTAGGAACAATATTAGACTTATTAAATTCACACAACCAGTTTAAAGTAAATCGCCACAGAATTAGAGTCCATTAAAAAGAGCCAATCAGCCCTATCATACATCGCCACCGGTAAATTATGGGTTTTGCTTGAATATTCATTGTATAAGATTGATCAAATTTCTGTTTCTTTTCTCTGTGTTCTTAGAACTAATTTTATATAAAGGGGCTTCAAGCTACCGATTCGGCAAATAGTCCCTTGTTAAATGAGGAGAAAATAAGCTTCTCTTTTCTGATTTCCTTCAAGTTCATGAAGAGAAGAATTCCAAGAACTGTACTTTCTATCAAATTGAGAAGAGAGATGTGTAATGAGGAAAGAATTTTGTTCAACAATAGCAGCAGTGCCACATAGCTGACCAGCTGGATCCCAGCCCAGCTGTGGTCCCGCAGCCCTCCCTTCCAGCAAGAAGCCAGCGTGGCTCAACAGAGGCGCCCTCACAGAGGGCACCTGCCCTCAGCCTCCATCCCAGGAACCAACCGTCCCTTTCCATAGCAGAGTGTATGCATTTATAAAACTTTTGTGCCCTGTCTCTCTGTCTCTGTCTCTCTTCCTTTCTGTCTCCTTCTCTCTTCCCAACTCCTATCTTTTAAATCAGTCCTATGGCTTTCACGTGAGCATTTTAGTGTGTTGGATCCACCCAGCTGTCCTTGGATTTAAATGAAAAACGAGTTCCTTTTATTTCCTTGAGGACTTAATTTTACTCAAAAGATGAGGGTTACACACTGACGCTTTATCTTCATGAGAAAGAGCAAGAGGGAGACAGAGAGACACAGAGAGAGAGAGGCCATTCCAAGACCAACATTTCAACCTCTCCTTCCTGATTGCTATTTAAAGCACTTATTCCGACTCGGAGAAAATGTAATATGTAGTTCCTTAATGTGTTTAGTTAAGGACCTCATGAATCATGTGGATTTCTCTAAAACCTAAGTGGTTATTATGCTGACCCAAGGGTGTGCCATTTTGTGGACACTTCATCTTTGTGTCCCTGTTTATTTGTATCGGGCAAGCTCAGTTCTGTTAAGACACTGATTAGAGTCACAATGGAAGTTGTTATCTACTGTAAGTTGCATACAGCAAAGAGCTGCCAAGTAGTGTTCATGTAATTGAAGATGCCAGCTTTCAGACTTGATTTTGTGATTTTGGTTTGGGGCTTCCAATTCTAGCTCAGGCTCTCAGCAAGGCCAAGACTATTCCTCGTCCTGAATTATTCCTTTTCAGGAACAACACTCCAACCATGAAATCTTGGAGACTGCATACCAGTTGTTGCATTTTAAACCTCCTTTTTAACTACAACAGTCTCACCCTTAGTCCTCCCCAAACTAATGAACCAAAGCTGCTTCCTTTGCTTACCACCGGATTTCAACTTTTGCAAGGAATTTTACTAAGAGAAGCAAGGCAGTGGGGGATGGTGATGGCCCTGAGTTACGTATATGACTGAGCTGAGCTTGAGGGAGAGGCTGTGCTTTCTTACCAGCTGTTAAACATCAAGAAGAGACAGGCTTCTGTAACCCTTTCCTGGCATGCTAGTTCAAAACTAAAGCCAAACACTCCGTTTTGATAAAGATTTACCTATGAAAACATACAAACAACATAACACTGAGTCAAATTCATATCTAAATAAGATGAATAAAATGTGACACTGTTTGTGTCTGTGTTTTGGATTGTCATAAGAAAGTGTGAAAGGAGTTCAACAGTGTTGCTCTCACTGACATCCCCAAATGGTGCTGCTATTTGCTTCTTTCTCAAGGAAAGCCACTCTTTTCCCCTGAGGTGTAGGTTAGGAAAACACCAATCTGAAATACAGAAAGAAAATGGCTAGGGTTGGACCTACTCTTGGTCAAATCCCAGAAGTATGTGTATTCAAATGTGGTTCCCTTAAGGGTTAAGGGTAGGGTTCCTCCCAGGAAATGACAAATGGTTCCACAGTTTTCCTCACTCCCCTGCCCCCAATATCCAGACTTGCAGACTTCAAAAAGTGCAAACTAGAAAAAGTGTTTGGCTTGAAATAATTTCTGAGCTTTAACTGGCCTCGCAAACCACATTCTTTTTACTCTCCTCCCCCAGCCCAGTTTAAAAAAAAAAAAAAAGAGGAAAAGGAAAATGGCTTGGAATTCTGATGATAGACTTTCATAAAACTGTCTGTGTTGCTTGCTGAAGCAAAAAAAAGTCTATCTGAAGTATATGACTTCTTCTGTTGTTACTAAAATGTTTGTCTTCAATATAGAGATATTTGTCTTCTATGTTTACTTTTTTGCATATTGAATTCTTACTGTAGTTTTTATTTTCCAATTTTCCATTTTAAAAACTTAATTCCATTTTAGCCCTACCCCCTATGAAGACATCAACTGTTTTGTGAAGCTCCAGGTCCCTGGATATACCTAAACCCTTAAGTCAGTGTCTATAAGATTTTTTTTTTTAACCTGCAGATGCCTGGGACCCACCTCTAAAAATTCTCAGTAAGTCTGGTTTGGGGCCTTAAAGAGTATAATTGGTCCTCCGGTGATTTTAATACAGAATCTGGCTGGTAAAATACTGTAACATAAT
>NW_020175410.1:12008150-12081876 GCF_003031525.2 Neophocaena asiaeorientalis asiaeorientalis | reverse complement strand
CACACACACGCACGCACACACACACACGACTCCCACATAACGACCAGCATCAGAGAAGAATGGTCATCATTAAGAGTTCTATTTGTAATTCTATTACAGAGGATATCCTATTTTTTCTTTATTGCTAAACTTCTTGAAAAAGTGGCCAGTCTGTCCTCACTACTCTCCTGCTCCCTAACCCTACCACCCACTTATACTAGGTCCAGTCTAGCTTTCCTCCTAATGATTCCTAGATCAGTGGCCAGTGACCTCTTCATGATAAAGTTCGCTGGTCTTCTTTATTCCCTGCTTCTTAAACACATTTTCAGCCTTAATACTTGACCATCTTTACCTTCCTCCTTTGGATTAAGGAGCTTTGCACTCTCTCAGGTCTCCTGCTGTCTCTTTGTTCTTTCTCTGGATCCTCAGATTCTTTCTGCTGCAAAAATTCCCCTCAGATCTGCCCTTGGCTGTTTTGGTTTCCATCTCCACAACTTCTCCTCTGGCAAGCTTATTCAACCCCACAGCTTCAACCAGCACCTCCTCACCAGGTGGATCCCAGATCTCTCTCTCTAATTCTGACCTCTCTCCCAATCTCCACTCCTTTCCCTTTATTGTTCGCAAGACACCTTCATCTGGCTCTTCCACTACACCTCCAAAGTAACATGTTCAAAAGGGAATTAATCTTTTCCCCAAAACCACTGCTCATCTGGTATTTCGTGATTCTGTAAATTGTAGCTCAATCCTCTCACCTATCGAGCTTCGAATCTACAACATCTCTGACTGATTCCCGTCACTAGCCCACAACATTCAAACGGGTGACTAGCCCTGTTGATTCTTCCCCCCAGATATCTCCAACTCAGTCTCCTCCTTTCTAGTCCTACTGCCAGACCATAAATATTATTGTATTTTAAATATAGAGAAGATTTTTTAAGAACAAGAGTATTCAGAGAAAGATTCAAAATGCTCAAGATGAGACTTGAACAATCCTTGAAAGACTGGTAGGATTTAGGTAAGCCAAAGGAGAGGTGGAATGGAATCTGTGGGAAGATCAACATGGGTAAACGTCCAGATGCAGGAATAACTATGGCGTGTGCACAAGCAATGAGAAGCTGACTAAAGCTAAATGTGTGTATTAGTCTCCAAAGCTTACTCCCTAATAAACCACACATCCAGGTAATCACACCCCTGTGTAATCCCATCCTACTGAATCTCAGTTGGCACTGAGGCTCTCTTTATGATTACAGAATGAGGTAGAAGTGACGCTGTGTAATTTCCGTGGCTAAGACAGAAAAAGTCTTGCAGCTTCTGCTTTAGTCCTTTAGAATGCTCTCTGTGGGAGCCAAATATGAAAACTGACTGCTGTGCTAGAGATGCCTCATGTAGGCATTTCTGTCAACAGTCCCAGCTGAGCCCGGGCTTTCGGGCATCTCTGTAATGCCAAGAGATATATGAACAAAGCCGTCTTGGACTCTGTGGACCAGACCAGCTGCTAGCTGAACCTTGAGTGACCTCACTCAATAAAAAGTAGAACACGATAATCACCCAGCTAAACCCTACTTGAATTCCCAGTCTATAAATAAAGAATTTGTTTTAAGCCACTAAGTTTTGGGCTAGTTTATTAGGCACCAATTGATAACCGAAGTGCAAAGGTAAATTTTCTGGAGAAGTAGAAAATCAGATTATATATGTAGGATGGTTCCAAATTATGGAGAGCTTTGAAAACGTCAAGCAGAGAAGTTTTTCTTGCTAATGTACGATAATAGGGAGCTAATAAAAGTTGTTGAGCAACAGGTTGATAATCATAGCTTTGTATACAAGATAGTTTGACAGAAGTACACAAAATGCACAGACAAATGGCAAGCATTTGGCAGTCTGAAGATCTAGGGCCTAAACTTAGCTTTGTTAATACTGAGAAAATTACCAATTTCAGCTTGCTACCACCTCAAGGGGTTGTTGTGATGGGTAAATGGGTCATATACATGACAGTACTTTGAAAGCTCATTCTAAATACCACATAAAATAAATTTTTGTCAGTCATGTGAGTGAGAGACTAGAGGCATCAAAAGCAGCTCAAAAGCTGGGATAGCAATCTGGGTGTAGGGTGATGTATTCCTTACTTAGGATGGTTGATCTGGTCAGTCTTGAGCTTTATTTCCAGTCACTTTCTGCTGCATAATTTGTATTCTAGCCATACTAACTATGGAGGGTAGCTTCAACATGCCATACCTTTCCTAAGCTTCAACTCTCTTGTTCATGCTCTGCCCTCTAACAGTACATCTTTCTCTGCTTCTCTACCATGCCATTCCTATTCGTTTTCAAGACTCAGCTAGGGTTTTTCTTCTCTTGTAAATGTTTCCTTGATTTTCATAGTTTGAATTCTTAGGACCTCCACTATACATTGCACTCAGCAGGGATTCCGTATCATATTAAATGGTATTTGTAGGTTTACGTATTTGCCGTTCCAGTGGTACTACACTCTGAGCACCTTTGATTACCTGGCACACAGTAGGTTCTTAATAACTGTTTTTCTTTTCTTTTTATTAACTAGAACATCGGGGATAACAATATAAGAAAAATTGAAACAAGTAGCATAAAGGAAAAAAATAGGAATTTATGATTGATTGAATTTGGAGAATGACGACTGTGGAAGAACCAGAGATGATCCTGAAGTTTCAGATGTGTATGACTAGAGAACATTAATGCACAAAGAGATTCAGGAAAAATGATATGGATTCTGGACATAATAAAAGAATTTTGGAAAGCTTTGATGTACGTTGAATTGAGAAAATGACAAAACATCCAAATAGAAATATCTAGAACTAGTTGTATATATAAGGCTAATGCTGAGTTCATAGAACAAGAATCAACCTTTAGTGATAGTGCTTACGTTAGAGTGGTGATATTTGGTTATCTCCTTGATAAAAGGTCTTCTCAGAGAAATAGTGTACAGAGAGAAGAGGCGGCTCATCTTTATGGACCAAGAGGAAGAAAGGACTTACAGAGGGAAACTGAAATAAGCCAGCATTAATAAGGCTACCAGTAGTGATGTCACAGAAACTAGCAGCTGTTGCCTGCTAGTCAGCAGCAGATGGACATCCTGCACCATCTCAAAGATACCTTGTGCAAATCGAAGTTCAAATTCACAACTCTGCCTTTCCCCCTACTTTCCCCATCTCTGTTAACGACATCATCATCCACTCAGTGTTCCAAAGGACATTTAGGAATCATTCACAACTCTTTTCTTAATCCTGACATTCTCACAACAAATTCTATGAATGTGTCCTTGAAATATGATTCTCCTTTTTCCCGTCCAGCCTACCACCACCGTGTCATGTGATATAGCAGCTTTTTAACCGCCTGCCTCCAGTATCCGTTCCTTATGATGTATTCTTCTGTTGCCAGAATAATTGTTCTAAAACACAAAAGTGCCCTACTGAAAATCCCTCAGTGGTTCTCCATACCTTACAAGATATACCTTTGTCCTCCATGACATGGATACTGCCTACTTCTCTGCTTCACCTGTGATTCTTTACCACAAGCAGCCCACATGTTCTGGCCATGGGAAATTATATTCAGATATTTCAAACACAACATGCCTGAAAAGGAATTTATAATTTTCACAAGCTCAGATCCACTCTTCTGTCTCAGAAATGTTACCACAACAAGGCAGAAACCTGGTAGGTATACCCGTTTCTGATTCTCACGTCCCAAATCCACCTAGTTCTCTTCTCACCTGATGTTATCACCCCACACCCCACTACCATTCATCTCTTATCTGGAAGAGTCTCTTAAAGGGTCACGTTCCAGTCTCCTCTCTCAAATCCATTCTCTAGACCACAGACAGAGTTATCCTTCTAAACAAAATCTGATCAGGGTTAGCATTAGAGTGAGAGTTAGGGTTAATGTTTGGACTAGGGTTTAACTATCTTCAGTGGATTCTCACTGCTGCTAAGACAAATTCCTTAAGATGCCTTTCAAGGCCCTCCCTGACTGTCCTCTGGATAACCTGGAATATCCCTCTATGAACTCAACCCCTACCTCACCCATCTCCCTTCCTTTGGCTACATGGCACCCATCGTTTACGGACTGAATGTTTGTGTCCCCCCACCCCGCAAAAAAAATTCAAACGTTGAAACCCTAATCCCCAGTGTGATGGTATTTGGAGGTGAGACTTTGTGGTGGTAATTCGGTTTAGATGAGGTCATGAGGGTGAGGCTTTCATGAGGGGATTAGTGTCCTTTTAAGAAGAGAAAGAGAGACCAGAGCTCTCTCTTTCTTTCTCTTCCATGTGAGAACACAGCAAGAAGGCAACCATCTGTGAGCCAGAAGAGGGTTCTCATCAGGAACCAAATCTGCAGGCACCTTGATTTTGGACTTCCTAGCCTCCTGAACTGTAAGGAAAAAAATGTCTTTTTTTTAAGTCCCCAGTCACGGTATTTTGTTATGGCAGCCCAAGCTGACCAAGACACCATTCTAATTCTGAGTCTGTCATTTCCTCAGAGTTCTTCCCTGTGTCCCATGGCCAGGTCAGGACACCTGCCATGTACTCCCATAGCACCCCACATATTTCCTGTCAGAGGATTCATTAGTTTATTATGCAGACATGCTTAATGCCTGTCTTTTCTGCTGGTCTATAAGATTATGAAGCAGGAACTCTCTCACCTTAGATTATCAATGCCTGTCACAGTGCCTGAGAGACAGTAGGCATAAAATTAGTATTTAATAAATGAATGAATAACTTGATTGAACCATGGTGCTATATTTTATATATTCCTGTTTATTTCATGCAGTGCCAACCTAACAAACTCTAACCCATCAGGACTCATCATCTCCTCTTGGGGATTCACCTTAATATTCTCAGGCAAAGTTAGATACCTCATTTCTGTTTTCCCACAAAAAGATCTCTGTCACATTGTTTTGTTTCTCTCTCACACATCCCCACTAAATTATAAGCAACTTGAAGGCAATTTTCATCTTAAGCGTCCTTCTCTTCTCATTGCCTCTGATTCAATACATGTTTGCTGAATGAATGGACAAATGATTCCCTTGAGAAGGAGGTAGGTCAAATAATATTTCTTCCCGTGTTGAGGATGGAGCTATCCTAACTATTAAGTGATTCCAGTTCTCCGTTACCATATTTGGAAGGTATTGTAAACATGTACAAAACAACATTCTATCTTTTAAAAGATCTGTAGAAAATAAGGGGGTAAATATGGTCATTTTACATTAGGAAAACACCTTCAGTTACTTGTGACACCACTCTGCCAATTCCTTATTGGTCACTACAGTGCATCTTTTGGCCCACTCTTTACTTCCAAAAACAACATAAGTAGTGGAGATTCCTTAATGTTCTTTGGGAAATTTGTCTAATACATTAAAGGCCATTCGATTTTAAGTTGTGTCATGAGTTTCCACTATTCTTTCTCAATTATTTTTCTATTTGTAATCCTTCAACTTATCACTATCATTCTCTGACTTTACTTCCTGCAAATATTTTGGAGATGAAGTCTACATAAAGAAAAGATTCAAGTTCCGAGAACTGATGAACTGTATGTACTATTTCAGACCTTTGCCACTGACTGGTCACAAGACATTGATGGAACCACTTTAGGTCTCTGGAGTAACTCCATTACGCCTTACATGAAGTGCAGCAATTAGGACTATAAAAATAGAGCAAATGGTCTCTTCAATCCCTTCTTGCTCCCTGCTCCTGCCATGGGCTTTCATAGCCACTGAGGCTTTTTCTGGAGAGTTTCTTCAGCTTGAAGAACATTTTGTATTATTTGAGGCAATTATAGATGGCTCACATTGATTTGCCATATTTTTTACTAGTTTATCTTTCTCATGACTGCGAGCTTCCTTTTAAAAAAAATTATTGAGGTGAAATTCACATAACATAAAATTAACCATCTTAAAGTATAAAGTACAGTTAGTATATCCACAGTGTCATGCAATTATAACTACTATATAGCTCTGGAACATTTTCATCATCATCAAAGGAAACTCCATACCCATTAAGAAGTCATTCTCCGTTGCCACCACTAGTATGTTTTCTGTCTCTATAGATTTACCTATTCTGGATATCTCAAATAAATGCGATCATACATTATACAACCTTTGATGTCTGGCTTCCTTCACTTAGCATAATATTTTTGATGTTCATATGTGTTAAAGCATGTATCATTACTTCGTTCTTTCTATGGCTGAACAAAATTCCATTGTATGGATACACCACATTTTGTTAATCCACTCATCTGTCGATGGACATTTGGTTGTTCCCACCTTTTGGCTATTGTGAACAGTGCTGCTATGAACATGTTAGCTTCTTAAAAACTGGACTTATTTACCTTGCTACCCTTAGTGCCTGGGAAACTGGTTAATCAAATGTCTGTTGAGTGTACTGATATAAGCTAATGTTTTAATGAGTATACAGAGACAAGCTCACACACACATACAAATTCTGCTTCTCCTTCTATCTTCCTCATCTCAAGTAATGATACCAACATCCACTTAGCAGCCCAAGGCAGAAACTTCTCCCCCACTTTCTATATTTAATTAATCACCAAGTCCTAAGAATTCTAAGTCTTAAATATCTCTCAAATCTGCCCTCTTCTCTCTAACTATCTTCACTGCTTCAGCCTTAGGTTAGGCCCTCATCATTCTGGCACTATTACAATGCCTTTCTAAGTGACTGCCCAGCCTCCAGACTCTTTCCTCACTGCTTGGTCACCCTACTAAAACATAAATCAGATGGCATCAGTCTCCTGCTTAAAACCCTCCATGGAGCAGTTCTCCATGGACTATACATTAAAAGAAGACTCCTTAAGATAGCACAAGATGCCCTTCCTAATTTCTCTTTACTTTACTGATAGCCTTATTATTTTCCCACTGCTCTTTAACTATACCCTAACTTCTAACTCTGAATATGTATTTTCCCTCCCCAAACATTTCCCCTCTTCTTTCATGCCTCCATTCACTCAACAAATGTTAAATCAGTACCAACTCTGCCTCAAATTATGCTAGGTTCTGTTGACACAGGGGTGAAAAAGACAGGCTAGGTTCCAGGTCTCATGGGACCTACCTTATAGAGCAGAGGCAATGTTGACATTTGAGGTGGATGACCACATGTTATGGAATCTGTCCTGTGTATTGTAGGATATTTAGCAGCGTCCCTGGCCTCTATCCACTAGACACCAGTAGCACATGACACACCTTGCTGATAATAATTGTTATAACATTAATTATTTTTGAGTACAAATTATGATAAATGTCACCTGCCTCTACACATGTGGTACCATCTCCCTAGAAAGGGTTTCCTTTTCTTTTCTGCCTGATGAATTTCCTCCAAGAGTCAATTTCAACATTCCCTTTCCCTGCTCAACCTTCCCAAGTAGAATCAGTTACTTCTTGCTCTCTGATCCTCCTTACGGACTCCCTTAAACCTTGTTAATACATTGTACACTGAATAAGTGCAAAATATCTTTGTTCTAATGAGATAATGCCTTATTTTTTCCGGTTAGGTAAAGTAATCCCTCCCCATTAGTGAACTGCCCCTACTTCAAATTTTAGTAAACAAGGGGTTTCAGTATATGCAGATTTAGTTTTGTGTACTTTTTTTAGTTCCAGTATATAAGAATTATGAGTCACTCCTGTTGGGGATAATTAGAAAAAGAAGAAATTGGGTGTTGGGAATAAAAAAGTAAAGTAAAGCAGATGGCATGGCAGTAACAGAGGTTTTTGCCTTGAGGCTTTAGGAAATAAGGGAATCTGAGGAGACATAAACCAGGACCTTAAAATGGTACTCCTGCAGCTGCAAGGAAGGAGGAAAGTGATATTTGTGTGAGAGGGGCCTGATGGCATGTGCTTTAGAGTTACCTCTGGGACTGAGGATGCAGGAGTCAACAATTCGAATCACGATATCTGAAAGGCACTGCACATTTGGATGGAGAAAGAGATACAGGGGGAAAAATCCTTTCACATGCATATTATCTTCAGCAAAGCAAAGCAAATTTATGGGCATTTCATTGAAATGGCAGGGGAGAAAGACCCCGAGAAATTTCTACTGAGCAAGATATGGTAAATGGAAAGCAATTGTACCATAACCATTATTAGTAATTTAAGACGTGAAAAATGTCACTGATACTCTCTTCATTTAGCATGCTGTCTTGATGCTCTAGAGATGATACAAAGATTTATAAGGGCCTGCCTTTAACCCCTCTATAACCTTATTTTCTCCCTAAAATCTTAAGTACCTCAAACTGAAATATCTCCGTCCCCTCACAACTGGGGAGGATCTACTGCATTTGTGATGTCTCCTGAGATTGTAATCTATATCTTATCCCTCTATCCCTGCATCTGCACCTGGCACAATTGGAACTCCATCACTGATTGTTGAGGATGCAATCCAAAACAAGATGTGACTAGAGGAACTGGTAAAACCCATCCTCGTCTTGCAGAAGGAGATTCTGAGAGAAAAGTGAAGACTGGGAACGGGTGCAACAGCAATGGAATCAGCTGCAGGCAATAGCTGGAAGTCAGAAGCAGGGAGAGCACAGAGATAACTAGTATGTGCTGGGCCAAGCCAGGAGTGCCATCAGTGAGATCCTGCAAAAAGGAATGCAGGTGTCGCAACAGGTGCTGGAATACAGATACCTGAGGAAGCAGATACAGGCAGGTAGGTCTACAACAGTAGCAGACATGAATGTGGAGACATGGTGCTGAAGTCTAGGGGCAAGACTCCAGTCTCCAGGGTGTCAGAAAAGGTTGGATTGCCAAGATCGTATCTCAGGTCCAGTTTCCAACATTGTATCTTGCATAGACATTAGGTTTGTTGAGTGAATGAATGCATGAATGAGTGAATAGAGTGAATAAAGCCAATTAGAGAGGAAACAAGCACATTATCAAAAGAGGAACTCAGGTGCAAGAAGACAGGATAAAGACATATGTTGTAAGAACGGGCTTAACATGTAGACTCGGTTTCGGATATATGAAGCCCAGATAAAAGAAAAGTGCCACAGAGTCAAATCCAATGAATGGTAGTTAGAAAATGCTAGAACTGGAGCTTCTTCAATTCATCATGTACAAGGACAGGGCCTATTTCCAGAGTCTAGGCAGGACTGGGTTTGCAGTTGTGCCTAAGTGGCTACAGTTGTAACATAAGGAGCCTGTCAGAAAACCCAGTAGGGACTCACAGGCAAAAACAATGACTTCCGTGATGGTTTTAGACCAGCATATTGCACATTCTGAAGTTCTGAACAGGAAGATCCATCCTCTTACTTACTCTCTTGGGTGTTTCAGAAGGAAAATCCATTTTTAAGGCTGTGGAGTGCCATATTAATTCAAGTATCAAAACGTGATATGGGAACTACAGGAAATAGGAGCATATATGTCTGTGATGTCAATATAGAAATAAAATGTTTCAAAACATCACCTGGACTTTTGGGAGCATTTTCTAGAATGAGTAATGGATTTGCAGGAAACCATGAATCTTTCCTGCCTCACCTGAACTATTTAATTACCCAGGGAATTACACCCCAGGTCCACAGAGCAGTGCATTCCAAGCTACTGAAACAGGGAGAAGTTAATTGTTCCAGAGGGGAACTGATGCTACAAACCAGACTTCATTAGCACGAAGTTCTAACCATTAGGCCAATCACACTCAGCTTTCTTGAAGAGTTAAGGTATATCCTTCAACACACATTTTTCCACTGTAAATGCTATGTTACCCTAATAGCCTTAAATAAAGTCTGGATCAGCAAAAAAAAAAAAAACAAAACATAAAAACAGTCTTCTTTCGATGTTAAAAAATACTGTGAGTAAAGAACAATTAATAGCCTTTCAGAATGGTCAGCTACCCATCCTCTTGAAGCAAGGAGAATCAAGAAAAGACATATTAAGTCAACAGATGTATTAGAGAACAAAAATGGATGTGGAGGAGGCTCTTTGGAGTGAAGGAGAATAAAGGAATTAACATTTTCTTAACTGGACTTTCCCACTTTTCTATCCTGTTATGCTCACAGCTATTCTCCATGATACTAGATTTAGATCTATCTAATTCAAGTTTAACTTAACAGTAACAATCTTCAATACTAAATCACCTGGAGGGTTATTAAAACACAGATTGCTGCTAACCCACAGCCAGAGTTTCTGATTTAGTAGGTCTGAGATGGGGCATGCAATTTTTCTCTCTAACAAGTTCTAAGGTGATGCTAGTATTATTGGTCCAGGGACTACACTTTGAGGACTACTGATCTGGAGAATACCTTTAAGTTTGTTGAACCTCAATTTATCCTCTGTAAAATCATAACTAATCTTCAGATTGTTGTAAAGGTTAAATATTGCAAAATATTCCAGACAAATGCTAGATATTATTTTAATTTAAAGAAAAGGGCAGAAGAGTGGGAATCAGGTGACCCCTGGTTATGGGTCTACCATAAGCTACCAGTCACATAACCTCTCTAGGCATGTCTTCTCATTTATAAAATGTATTATTTCATGCAACTAAACCTTATTGAATACCTGATGTGTAACTGACATCTGCCAGACATTAGAAATATGGTAGTAAAACAAATCCTGATTCCACACACTATAATTACGATTATGATTTGGATGATATCTAAATTATCTTTCAACTCTAAAACTGTGTGGCTTTATCATTAATAAAATTAGCTTTTTCCTATTCTTCAATCACTTCGTCCTTCATAAATTTGACTTAATAAAATAAAATCTTTATGAGATATCAAGGAATAATTAGGTGTTATTATCAGGTGAGCTGGCTAAAATATATTCACGTATTATTCAAGTAAATTTCATATGTTGATTGCCACTCTTACCTATTAACAAAAATAAATTTTTAAGGGTGCGGGTTAAATGGTAAACCATCAGTGAAGAAAACAACCAGAATTTACATTTAGTTCCATATTCTCCAGTTACGTCATGCAAATCAGTCTTCATTTGTTGAGTAAATATTTGTTGAGCATCTCTTATTCAGCAGGCACTGTACTAGGATCTAGAGTTGAACGTGTGAATAAAATAGGCATTGTCTCTGTCATTAAAGACCTCACATTTAAATGAAGCCAGTCAATGAACAACTAGCCCCTTTAATTAACTGATCAGTTATCATGGTGATAGATACTAGATATTAGAAGTACAAGGCATTTAAAAATGTACAATAGGCAACAGATCCATGCCCAAGAATGGGCTTGACCCATTCTAGCATACCTGGGAAGCCTCAGACAAGTTACTTCATCTCTCTAAGCCTCAGTTTTTTTACTTGTAAACTTGGGAATAATAAAACATACCCCACCAAGATATAGATAATGATTTTTGGAGGTTTGAGATAATTTATGTAAAATTCCTAGCACAGTACTTAACACACTATATAATAGGTAGTTATGATGTCACATTAACTAACTGGAAGATTATCTATGAAAGTAGAGAATTCTAAAGGTCAAAATCAAATTTAAACTCTAAAGAGTTTGTCAGTAATACCATTAACTTAATTTGCTAGTTATTTTTAAAAGATGAAATATAAATTATATAATTTCTAAATATGGTATATATAATTAAATCTTTATAATTCTTTTTCTATATGTAATACATCTCAATTCAACTTAATGGGTGAATCAATCAAGTACCAACACCCAGACTCTTCAGCTGCAACTGAAGCAGAAGTCTCCTTATTTCTTTCAGCCACTTGAAAAGAATTGAAAAATATAATTCTGGAAACCAAGCCAACCAAAGTCCTAAGAACCCAGAGTGGACTTTTAGAATGCATTAGCATTCTGGCGCTCTTCGATTGAAGGACGGATTTGGAACTAGCTGAAGAAATGTAATCAGCATCTTCTCAAAGAAAAAGGTGGACTCAAGAGCAGAAATCTGTGTGCCCTAATATATCCCTCTGAATTAACAGGGCTTGGAACAGTCAGTAACAAGATATCACAAAACACCTATATCCATACAATTTGTACACTCTAGAATACTCAGAGTTGTGCTTAAGTATAGAAGTGGTTGTCTATTTCATATTTCTAGACATGAAAAATGGGGCACCGAATCCCAGAGGAATCTCCCAGATTAACTGGGATTCAAAAACCATGAAATAAATTGACTCTGTCTACACGTTTTAAAGGGATCTCCTGAAAAAAAACTGATCATTCACTACCAAGTTTTAAAAAAATATCTGCAAGCACTTAAGGGCTCCTTGCTTCAGTAATAAAAAGCAAATGAGGAGAAATCTAATGTAGGAAACCTAAAGAAGGAGAAGAACATTTCAATGGAAGGCTTTAAAATGGGGTTTGTATGAAGATTAAACATCTGCTTTGGATGGTCTCATTCTAACACACACAATTCTCTTCCATATTAATCCTAATATCACCCTTAAACTATATCCCAGCTCTCTCCCGACTCCTATTATACTCCTGATGTAACTTAAATTCTACTCCAGATGTGTTTATTTCCTCACTCTTCCACTTTCTCTCAGTAGGATTTCATTCCATTGAAACCATCCTCACCAAGGTCACCAGTGATCTCCAATTTGCTAATTTATGTCATCTTTTTAGCCTTACTTGACCTCTCTTGCTCTCCTCCCCCAAACAACCTGTTTCCTTGCCTTCTGTGATGGAAACACTACGGTTTTCCTCCATCCCACGTGGCTGATCCTTCTCAGTCACCTTTATGGATTTTCCTCTTCTACTGTCCACTGCTTACATGCCGGAGCTCTTCAGGCTTTTGTCCTAGGTTTTATTATTGTCAACTTCTTCCATTTACATGTACAACGTGGGGGATTTCATCCACTCCCATGACATCAGTAATCTGCTGACTCCCTTACTGATAAATCTAGGCCCAGTACACGTTTTGGACTTCAGGCCTAAATATCTAATCATCTATGAGACCTATCCACTTGGATCGCCCACAATCACCTAAAACTGAACATGCCCAGATTTGACTTCTTTATCCTCCCCTCCCTCACCCCAAGTCTTCCCCCCCTCAAATTTTTCCCTGCTTGATGGACGATACCTCCAGGCGGCCAGTTGCTCAGCCAAGAAACCTCCTGGTGCTCCCTGAGTCCTTCTCCCTCACTCCCCACAACCAAACGTCTGTATTTTCCTTCTACTCCCAAAATATTTACGAAGTCTGCCAACTTCTCTCCATCTCTACCAGCACTACCCTAGGCCACCATCGTTTTCCTTCAGAATTACTGCTACAGCCTCCTAACTGGTTTCTTTGTCTCCACTGTGTTCTCCTTCTAATCATTTCCCTACACTGCAGCCACAGTCATCTTTTTTAAAAGCACTCTCTCATCACACAAGTTTCTGCTTAAAATCATCCAAACACTCCCCATAACATAGTCAAGAAAACACAAACACCAGAATACAGCTGAAAGGGTGCTTTTTGCTCTGGTTCCTGCTAAATCCACCAATCTCATCTCCAGCTCCTTCCTCTGCTCTCCCCACTTCCCTCCACAAACCCACCATGCCGAAATGCTTCCATTCCTCAGAACTTCCAAGTTTTCTAATGCCTCTGTGCCTGGATCTCTCCCTCATCTCTTCTAATCCTATTCATATTTAAGGCTTGAGCTTCTTGCATCCTCCAGGAAGCCCTCTTTGATTCCACCCACCTAAATCTAGATTAGGTGCCCATCTAATCGTCCTCCAAACACATAAGCACCCTGTGCTCCCCCATCGCAGTACTCCCCACACTCTTAATCTCCAACAGACTATATGGCCCCCGAGGGCAATAACCATGTTATATACCCACCAATTAGCACCATGCCTGCTACAACACTAAATAGTACTTGAGTGAATATTCATCTGGTCTTATTTAAATAATCAGTGAGAACCGAATGACCCAAAAGATGTGATGTAGGGCAGGAATCTCCACGTCTTCCAAACAAATATCACAGACAGAAGTCAGCCTTCAAACCTTCTCAGCTTCCACCTTAATTATCAGCTAATACCTTCTTAGCAAAAAACCAACTCAACTAGAACTAGAATAAGATAGTGTAGTATTCGTGCTTTCCACAGACTGGACCCTCAGACATGTTTGAAAGGAGATGTCAGTTTGCTGCTTGACCAAAGAAGAGAAAGGAATAAACGCATAAGGCAGCACGGTCTTATCGGGCTGCCCTGCATTTTTTTAACCAGTGGGACTCTCAACCCTCCTCTTGCCAAACTTTAGGGTGTGGCCCAGTTTGTAACCTGTGGGTTATAGGGAGCTAAAGCGATCATCTTTTTTTTCAGCAGAGAATGATTTAGGAATAGGCGCCCAGGTGCTCACTGTGTAACAGCAAAATGTAGAGGTCTTTGATCTCTACCTCCCTCCTTCCTTCACTCCTCCACTCTCAGCCTCTACCCCACTTTACTCCTTACTCTCCTTTCCTCCTACTCAGTCTCCAATTGCCCCCCACCCAGTCACCCAGGCTTCCCCTAAACTCACATACATCATCACAGCCATTGCCAGGACACTCAGTTTAGGCTTTGAGTCAGCCCTCTTCCCAGCCCCACCCCTATCTACTCACAAAGCTTCTCGCTTTGTTTGGAGACACCAAATATTTAACAGAGACCTAAATGTAAGCATTAAAGAACTCCTCCAATAACATAAACACTCAATTAACTATCCTCCCCCGTAAGTGATGAGTAAGAGAAAGAGAAGGGCAAAATAATGCGTAAAAACTGCTGGAACAAAAATTTGTCTCCCGCTTAAAAAAGAAAAGCTCCCCTTCAGTTTTTTCCATTTTCATTGTTTCCTCTAGATCCAGGGCCTCCCACCAAAGGCTCCCGACTGCCTGCTTCAAACTCTGCCACGTCAGCAGGGAGGGAGGGAGCCCGGCAGCGTTTGGTATTTGCATCAGTTTCCAGTTTACTCTGCAGAGATATGTTTCCTTTAGTTTATAAATGTGTGCTTGAATTTCTCGAATTCTCAAAACCTTGCTGAGCATTTTGTTATGCTAAAAGGGAAATTATAATCACATTTCCAAAAAATGTACTACAATTTCAAAAAGTCTTCTCAAGTTATCTCCCACGTCAGTGCTCTTAATTAGAATAAAAGGTTTCTTTATATATATATATATATATATATATAGTTTTTGGTTGTTCTCTTTTATTTCAATTAACTTTGCTGTTTGTTTGTTTATAAGCTTAGAGGAAGCAACCAGTTTAAGAATATTCAATCCCTTTGGTTTACAGCAGCTGCTGATAGAGTTAGGCAGAAATTCTTCCTTAAAGTACCGGGTGGGGGGCAGGGGGGAAGGAGGAGCGGAGAGCTGGGGGAAAGAAAGGAAAAAAGATGAGCAAGGAACTACAGCCCACTCATTTCTGTTTGGTGGAGACAGAATTGACCTAAAGATGCCCCTTTTGCACTGCCTTCTGGGAGAGAATGGCCGCCTCATTGCTGGTGCTGAGCAAGCAGAGGCACAGCCCGGACCGATGGCCTTTCCTCTGGACCTGGAATGCCATCTCAGAAGGGTTGGGGAAAGGGCCATCCACTGAAGCTGACTGCACTCAGTATTCTAGATTCTCAAGAGTTCTGGCCTCGCATTTCCAAGGCCTCAGGGTCCTCTCCTCTCCCTGGTGGGGGGCAGAGAGTGGGAAGCGTCCTCAAGGGGAGAAGGAGCTCTCTCCCTAACGTGGGTGGTGGGGAGAGAACTAACACCCACGTTGGTGGGAGCTCCGCTTGAGGTGTTACCAGAGAAGACAGCCTGTATCCCAAACTCAAATTAGAAGTCCCTCTAGATGGCCTAGGCGTTTTCTCCAAGGTGTGGAGATCAGCTGGGAGGTGCTTGGGCGTTTTCCGTAAGTGTGGGGTCGGTGAATGAATGGGCAGAGAGGACAAAAGGGATAGCGGGCGGCGCCTCACTGGGGGCTTATCTAAATCTAGGCTCGGGCTGTAGCTGGTAAATCCAGACAAGGAGTCTGTGGAGAAGAGGAGGGGGAGACTGGAAACCCGAAGGGGAGGGCGTGGACTTTTCCACTGCAACCTCAGAAGGAGACTGCGAAGTAAGAAAGGAGTCCGTGTTGGTCAGTTGCAGTCACTTTGCAGGGCCAGATAATCCCCAAAGCCTCGGTTTAGAATCAGCCTCAACAGAGGGAAGCGAGGAGGTCGTATGATTTCTCCCGTGGCTCGGTCTAGTCTGGTGTGCGCAAAGCATATCCTCCCTGGTGCTGGATGCCACGCTGACCCTAGCCCTCTTCCCTCCCCACCCTCCCAACGGTGGGCGTCCTCGGACTCCAAGTAAACCCTCCACCGACTGAACCCCCCTCTCACCCTTTCCCGGAGCCAGAAGAGAGCGCGTTACTGCTCCGCCCTGCCGGTGGCCCGCGGGGCACCAGGTAGGCAGAGCTGGACAGCTCCTGCTTTGATCTCTGGGCTCCAGTCCCTTCTACAGCTGCCCGGCTGCCCGGAGATCTGAGAACTCTGCCCACGTCGGTGTCAGCAGAGCTCTCCGACGTGTACAGAAGTGTTTCCAAACTTGGGAAGGGCGGGGGAGGGCCGGGGGAGATGGGGAGGGCGGAGGTATGCAGACAGCGAGTCAGAGTTTCCCCTTGAAAGCCTCAAAAGTGTCCACGTCCTCAAAAAGGATGGAACCAATTTAAGAAGCCAGCCCCGTGGCCACGTCCCTCCCCCCTCCGCTCCCTCCTCTGCGCCCCCGCAGTCTCCTCCCAGCTGTGGCTGCCCGGGCCCCCAGCCCCAGCCCTCCCATTGGTGGAAGCGCTTTTGGAAGCACCCTCGGGCCAGAGAAACTTTGGCCGTATAAATAGGGCAGATCCGGGCTTTATTATTTTAGCACCAAGGCGGCAGGAGGTTTCGGCGAAGTTGGAGGTACTCGCCACGACTGTATGCCTGCGCCCGCCAGGTGATACCTCCGCCGGTGACCCAGGGGCTCTGCGACACAAGGAGTCTGCATGTCTAGGTGGTAGACATGCTCAGCTTTGTGGATACGCGGACTCTGTTGCTGCTTGCAGTAACTTCGTGCCTAACAACATGCCAATGTAAGTGCCTTCAGCTTGTTTCGGGCAGTCTGGGAAAGAGGTTAGATGGGTGGGCACCTGGTCTGAAAAGGAAAACCTAACAAAGTTCTAGGTACAGCTTGGAGGAAAGGCTCTCTGGCATGTGGAGAAACGCTGGCATTTATGAGAAACATGGAAAATACTTTAGAAATGAAAACAAAAAAGGCTCGACTCTCGCCAAAAGTTAGGGAACTTTTCTCTCAACTCAGAGTGAACCTGTTAACTTGATCTGGATCCTCCAGTTAGTGAAGCTCAAAGGGAGCAGAAATCCTTTTCCTTAAGGATGAGATATTAACTGACATGATGAAGGAAGGCAGAGGCCTCAGCCTAAAAGGCCCCAAAACTGCACTGATGCCCACCTTGTGGAACTTGAGGCCTGGTTTGGAAAGCCCTTAATTTAGTAATAAAAAAACTCACCTCCTAAAGGCTTTTCTCTTCTGGGTGTTTTAAGACTGGTCTGGATGATGATGATGATGACGATGATGATGATGACGACCACCAGGCGCCCTCTGGAGGGGGACAGTGAGAGCACAGGGGTCCAGGGCTTAAGGTTTATGGAATCCCCATTTAAAGACTCCACAGGTTTATACAGAGAATGATCTGCATTTCTCACTGAAGCCAATCCCAATAGCTAGTCAGTGTATCCTGGGAAGAAAAATGGATACATTCTGAAAAGTAAAATTAGCTTCTCATTTCATTACCTGGTCATGGAAATGGTAACATTATTTAGCTAAAATCTGCCCTGCCTTTTGTTGAGCCAGAGTTATCTCTTTAATATGTTCCCAAAGACAGGCATTCTGAACATAGCAAGTTGGGAAATATCAACACTGATCTGAGATTCAAGAGACCCGGTTCTTCCCATGCCAATAATTTATCATGTGACCTTGGGCAAGTCAAACCGAGCCTTTTCTAAAATGCAGGATAGAAATTGGATGGACTCCAAGGCTGCTTTCCAGCTGTAGGTTTTATGACCAGATTTCCATGTTAAGATAGAATGAAGAAAATCAGTCTGGTTTTGCCTTGAAAATGGCTGACTAATTACCAAAGACACTGATTTGATGGGGTAAAGAGGGGGATCTGGCCACAACCAACACTCTAAAAGTTTGCTCCACCCACATGCCACGGTGTATTACTGATGCATTTGTGTGTGTATGTGTGTTTTCTCCCTTCATCCACTTTTAGTATACACACTGTGAATACTAAGGAATAGTTGCATTGAACAAATTCATAGTATCGAGTTCATTTTTTTTAATGAGATCTGAGGGTGGCAGGGGGAAAGAGTTGTCTCCTAGAGAAAAGATGAAAATAGACCTAGGAAAGTTTGAAGGTACAAAGGGCAATTCACCTTCTGATCAACATCCAACTACAGTCTGAATAAAAGTTACCAAACACACATTCTTCAAAGTGGCTCAGTCTGAATAATTAAAAGGCAAATTTCCAAAATCATAAGAACTTCTGTTAATCAAGTCCAGGCATAATTATTCTTCCTACTGATGAACACAATGAAGTAAACATATCATTTTCCTAATTTAAAAGTAATTCTCATAAATTGCCCTTAAATGTCAGTGCTGGATATGGTCCACCCTCCTGAACTGTGACTGTTGCAGCAGCTGTTCCCACTCCAAATGACACACTTCTTGGCCACCTAATTAAAGCAATTTTTAGGGGTGATTCATTTTGTTGCCAGCTTGGCCTTATATCCTGTGTTAACCTATAATTTTTATACCGTAGGAGAGGCATTCAGTCTTTAAAGGCTTATAGCAATTATGGCAAAGGGGGAGGCTATTCCTTTAGTGTATTTTTCCCATTATTTTTCTAGATCTTTAATCCACAGTTTTTCCATTTATACAGAGCAATTCTTCCTCGGGGACAAAAGCGATACACATGGGTAAAATGACCTTACCTAACTTAAGTGAACCTATTTAAAGCAAAATTTCAGATGTCCGAATGAATCCATTTTCATGGTGACTTATTTGCAAATTAGACCTTTTGAAAAAGGACGGTAAGGTACAAACTTACAAACTCTGTAACGTTAACGTTTTAGAAAAAAAACTTTAGGTAAGGTACTTTCCTAAATTTCCCCCTTTTAAAATTTTTAAGTATCAAAAATTGTCTAATACCAATTATTTCCTCATCAATATACTGGTTTTGCTCATATTCAGTGATTCACCTGTGCAATATGGCATCTTAATTACTAAACATTAGAAGTACCTTTAGACACATTAATATTTCACAGCAGTTATAAAGTAGTAAATAATTAACCATTTAATTCAAAATATACTTATCATCCTGCTGATCCCTGCCATAATTTTGACGTGCATAATTTCTAAGTCATTAGAATATTCTTAATAAAAAAGATAATTTGTCCTTTAATTAGGTAAGTCAATTTTATAGACTAATATAACCATTTGTTAGTCACTGCTAGTGATCAATGAAATAATACTAATAATTATTTCTTTCTTTCCCCTTTCCTCTATAGCTTTACAAGAGGTGAGTAAAATTATTTTTTGAATTTGTTATTTTAGACTTTGATTGCCTTGGCCCCAGTCATGTCTTCTCTGGGGAAGGAAAAGGAGGCTGTATTGATATTGACCAACTCGAATTTCCAAAATAATCATCAGGAGTTATGGTAGTCAATCCTTTCTGGCTGCCTTAGAAAGTACCCACCCCAGTTTCTGAAATGGGCGGGGCTACTGAATGAGACCACCCTAAAACGAACACCCATAAGAAAAGAGAGTAAATTATCCAGTGGAAGTTTGGGTTTTAGCATCAGCTGCTACGAACTAGAAGACTTCACCAAGCTAGAGAATTTTATCACTCCCTTGGAATCATTTGCAAGATTATTATGAACAAATTCTTAGTTCATGAATTGAATTTGAGGCATAATTACAGATAAGTATATATCTGGATTCTATATGTATTTTATTTTATTTATTGGTAAAATTTTAAATTGTGCTTTGAGATATTAAGATAATAGTAATGCAAAATATATATACTCTGTAGGTATGTTTGTACACTACATGGAAATGGGAGCCATTTTAAAATTTATATAATCTTCCTCATAATAATCCTTTACTTATTCTTTTCTAGGCAACTGCAAGAAAGGTAAGAATCCAATACTTCTCCATAGTACCTGAAATGATCAGCGATAACTTACAATTTAACGAAATTTATGGTACACTACAGAAGGAAAATACTTTGTCAAGATTTTGCCCACATGAATATGCATTAACTAAACCATAAAATAAAATAGCTTTGATGTGTAAGATAACAAAGCTTTATTATTTTCCAGAGTCATCTCTAATTATACTTATATTATACAACTGGTGATTTACATACTAAAGGAAAAGAAAAGACTTGTTTTTGTTCTGGAGAGGGAATGAGTATTATGTTAATTATATGTGATAAACAAAAGTTTATTTTAAAGGGCTTTGACTATATAAATATGCTGTTATCGATGCTACAAAATGATAATTTTATCCACAGAAATCATCTTTCTAAAAATAGTGGTCATAATATTGGCCTAATGCTGGAGACTATAGCCTCCAATCTCCCAGTTTAAAAAAATTACATGTAATTATAATAAAAACAAAGTACTTTTGTCTATTGTATTGTGCCATTTTTATAGCCACTATCTAATAACATTATGGTTAGATCAGCCTTACCGACTAATTATTATCACGACTGTTTTGCTCATTCACTGGAAATTGCCTAGACATTTATTATTGTGCTGTTTCTACCTTCCTCATAGGGCCCAACTGGAGATAGAGGACCACGTGGAGAAAGGGTGTGTAATTTTTGAACTATTAAAGGGCTTTGGCCCATATTTTAATAACTACATATTAGAAACTACAGGAGACGACAATTTATAAGGATATTATGTATCCAAATAATTGCCTACCTTTAAAGCAAATAATGCCTTACAGAAAGTGAATAAGCATTATTACATATAATCAATATTCTTTTTAGGTCAAGATTATCCTTTAAGAAAGTAGAACTATTACAGACAGCCATATTCTTTGCATGGTCTATCTTTCTTTGTTTTTAGTTGACCTGTCCAAAACATACATAATGGAAATATATCTACCTACCACCACATGGCCCTTCTCTTTTTAACATGTTTTGTTTGCTTTTCAAGTAAGATCTTTTATCTAGGCTGGGAATAATAGTTAAACAGCAGCCAACAACATGTTTCTGTCTAAATTAATAAGTGTACAAGTTAGGCTTGCATTTTATTCATCGTATTCTTAGATCTCCTTGCTATGCTTATGTGGCAGGTATAACCACATGGTTTCATTATATGACACTTTCATCAATATATAAATACCTATACCTTGTATCCATCGAGAAGTGCAGACTTAAATGTATTCCACTCAAGCAATCTATTAGAGGTAGGGTTATGTCAGTAAATTACTTTAACAACATAAATAGTGTTAATGGTAGGAAATCTGCAGGATTTTCTACCCTGTGATAAAATAACTATTAATTATCATATCAATTAATCTGCTTTTCATACATAACATACCAAAACAATTGAGTAAGTTCATCAGTCAGAAACTGACAATCAATGTACACAGTACATCACTGTGCACTGTTAACCATATGAATTTATAGCTATAAATTTTAGCTATAATTTTTATCTTCATTTGAATACTGGAGCTCCGTTATGAATTAATATCCAATGGCTGACATAGTCCTCTTCCAAGAGGAACTATCCTGTCTTGTGTCTTCTTCAGACACCAGCTGCTAAACCTCCTTCTAAAATAGACCCATGTCAATAGTGGCAAATGTGGCATTTTAAATTTCCACACCACTTGTACATTCTGACCAACTGATCTTACCACATGTATTCTGAGGTCTCCTTTAGGTTTCTGCAGAGTCTGTCTAACCCTGACTTAATTCACTTTTTACATAACAGGGTCCGCCAGGCCCACCAGGCAGAGATGGTGATGATGGTATCCCAGGCCCACCTGGTCCACCTGGTCCTCCTGGTCCCCCTGGTCTTGGTGGGGTAAGGTGTCTTAAGTATCCTTAACTTTCAGCTAACTTCAGTTTCTTACACCTGTATCGGAAGAAGATTCATTGTGGAATTTATTTTTAGTAGTTTTAAGGGAGAGTCTGCTATTTGGATATTAGTATAGTATTTTATTTCATTTCTTTGGTTTCTTCATTCAAGATTCTGCTTTGCCCGATGTCTTTGTGAGCCCTTGTCAATTACAGGACAGGTCTTTGTGTTCGGGGAAGGTAGCTGCAGCCCTCGTGACCATTATTTAATTTGGGAATTTAATATCTTTTATCAGTAGGGCACAAATAAGAGGTGTTGCATTATTAAAAAGTTTGATTAGATTGAATTATAAATGAAATCCCTGATCTTAAGCAATTTCACAAACATCCTACTCTTTTTATTCTCCTTGGCTTGAAGTCTACTGAACCAACATTCAAAGCAGTTTTTGGTTTAATTTGCTTGAAACTAATTTGAGAAAAGTACATTTCTCTTTTTCATTAATATCTTCTTTTAGCTTTATGCTTTAACAATGGTATGAGCGCCAAATGGCCTCACTGCAGGAAGGAAAACATATTTGCTTAATTGGTTAGCACTATGAATCAGAAGCCTGATTCTAATACCCAACTGTACACCAGTAAAATAAGACCTTTCTCCCCCAAAGATCTTATTATGATTGCTTATCTACTGAGTGCATTAAAAAGCACCTTTCTTAATAGGTCTACCACTGTAAGAGAGATCTTTAACAGTAAAGCTATTACTGTGAACTATTTTTTAAAATTTAATCTTCCAAGGGGCATTTTAATTTAATTTTCCTCTAAACTTTAAAACTCTTTATATCCTTTTTGAAACTACAGCAAGAAAAAGGTCTCTTAGTCATTTTGTGTAGTCATGGAGGAGCAGGGCAACAGGTAGAAATATAAAGTTGTTCTCTTGGGTTCTGCTTAATTTATCAGGGGCCCTCACTGACTTTTAAAGTTTAGAAAGCTGTCTTCCTCAGTGTACAGGTCGGGGGTGGGGATTTGAGTGAGAGGGTTAACAGGGCAGGAAAAGTTTCAAAAATAAGGTAGGGAAGCTCCCTATTTCAAACTAGGTGTGGACTAAATTTTAAACTTGTATCTCTCCTGAATTTTTAGGAATTTAGCTCAATATGGAAGTCTAAACTAATAATTATGTCAGAAATACTGCTTCCTTTTAAACAACAACAGAAAAATCTTTAGTAGAATGAGAAAATGAACTACATGGCCAATTATATATATATATTTTTTTTTTTTTTTTTTTCCCCATCTAGAACTTTGCTGCTCAGTATGATGGAAAAGGAGTTGGAATTGGCCCTGGACCAATGGTATGCTTATCTCTTTTTATCTAGCCAAAAAATTACTGAATATACTTTATGTTAAATTTCACATTGCCATTTATTTAGCTACCTAGTTTAATACTCAATACTCAGATCAGATAAAAGCAGCAGCTCTCTTTGTATTCAAATCTATAAAAATCTAAGCCTAGGTTAGGGGGTTTGATTTTTTCTACAAACATGCCTCCTTAGGATAGACCAGATATTTATATATCCAAGAAATAATCTCTGGACGTAGTAATCATAATTTAGGTAAACCAACTTAATTCAGAAAAGTAATCACTCTAATTTTTTTATGCACTTTAACATTGCCTCGAATTTGAAGCAACCCACAGAGACGCAGAACTATTAAGTTCTATGAACTTGCTGGAAAAGATCAGCAAGTTCTAGAGTAGCCCGTTCATTTTCTAGGTAGAGAGTTTAAGCCCTTTCCCAAGGTCATATATGTGGTTAATGACAGAATGCCAGGCAAGATGTCTGATATTCAACATCATGGCTCATGTATCCAGTACTTGAATAAAACATTACTTTATTTAACAAGTATTTACCAAGTTGGTCTTCGATAAGACCCAAACTATATTATGCATTTGGGATATAGCAGTGAATATGACAGATTCCCACCCTCTCTCAAGGAATTAACAACAGAGGAAATGTTTCTTTTTATCCATCTTGATAAAAAATTCTTTTTTAAAGTCTAATTATAAATCAGTATAGGAGGGACTATGACTATGATGATGATGGTCTATCTTTAACAAGTAAACCTTCTAACAAGCATTAGTGAGATGTGTTAGGGGGAAAAAAAACTGATATGAGCATGCAAAATATATATTAGTATGTAAAAAATAGAGGGGAAAATTGCTGGAAATAAAAATGTTAAGTTGATTAAACACTGCAGTTTAGTACATACCCACACATAATTTAGTGATTTTTAATTAATTGTTTGCAAACAAAGGTATTTATACACCCAAGTTAAGATAGTCTTTAAAATATAAATTTTACCTGGACAATGCATTCAGTGCTCTGTCTTCAAAAATGTTCTGCTGGAGCTAATGGTCCGCAATAAGCTAATACACGGTAAGGGCAAGATGATATTTTCTGTAAATTAAAATTCTCACTTGAGAAGTAATATGCCGTTAATTGATGATTTCCAGTTTCCTGATTTTGCATGGTAATTTAAAACATTCATATCTGAAATGAAGAAGTAGAGATTTTCTTTTGGCTTTGTTTATATTGGATATTTGAAATCAGCCATTTCAGCTAATGCTGGACATTAGTCAGTTTTAAAGCAGTACCTATATCTCAAGAAGAAGCTAAAAAGAAAAAAAAGTAAAGCATTAATTAAAAAAAAAAAAGCCTACATAAGCCTGGAAAATTAATATGGATTTCAGATTCCCCTGACTTTGGAACATCTCTCTGGGGGGCATATAGCAGAGTGTTTTACTTTTAAATATCAGTGAAATATAATTTAAGCTTGCACATTCACAGACATATGTAATCAACAGATACGTTTCACAAATAGGAGAGGTAGGCAGCAATAAAGCATTAAAATAAATTTCCATGTTGGAAAATCAATAACTATAAAACCCCACAGGGTCCTTCTCTGAATTAATGAATAATCATCATCCATCTCACAGCCTCCACAAAATAAACTACCTTTTATGTAAATGAAATTGTTGCAAATACATGGAAAAATGAATAAATATAATTAAAAATTCATGGCGTCAAGGAAAATTATTTTTAATGTACACCTAAAAATATTATTTTGATTGAAAAGTGACAGTTTCTTTTAACTTTGAAGCAATTTCTAAAACCAAATAAATAACTCATAATTAAGATGATGAGCTTCTTAATAAAATCCATATTATTTGACTGTAGGCATTAATACAGTGGGGCAGACTTGACTGCAGAGTCCCCATGCTTGATGTGTCGTGAACAAATTAACTGAGGCTTGCCTGTGTAATGTATTCAGCCTTAGAGGAATGGCCCCTACAGAAGAATTTGCACAGGCCTTGCAAAGGGGAGTCACAATGTGTATTTAGCTTCCAAACTAGTAACACTCTGTTTTACTCTGTGTGCTACAGAATGAAGAACACAGGCGAAAACGATCTGCTGTCATTTGGGCCATATTTTCAATAACAGTAGCATATAACAGATTCTTCCAGTAGGATGTTCCAATAATATTTTATTTTTCCTTCACCCCTGACTATATCCACTTTTGTTTGACATCTTCATCAGTCACCAATAGCCCTTAAAGGAGTTGTAAGGTTATAACAAACCTCCCTCTAATCATTAAGACAGACTTTCGATCCTTTTCAACTTATGCCCCTTGTGGCAATAAGAATATCAATTTCTTAGCTGAGTATGATATGAGGAGATGACATATGATAAGGAAATCCAAATGGAGATGCTTCATCAGCTGCATGAACGGCAGTTGTATATTCTGTGCTGTGCAAAGACTGAGTCACTTCGTTGCATTAGAGCAATCTCAATATGCCCAATTGTGTACAACGTTAAGGAACCCGTGGCCACCTCATCTAACTGAGTTCTGATTTGGATTAGGGGGGCAAAGGCGAAAGCAAAGGCAGAGAAAACAGTGGCAGAAACTTGGGTCCTTAAAGGCTTCCTTGAGAGGAACAAAAACTGTGAAATGAGACCAGGACAATTCTGTTCATTTGTCCATCACAAAACGTCTATGGCACTACTAAGCTAGTCCTGTCTAACCCAACCCTAGGCCATGACGACTTGTCAGTGCTAACTATATCTGTCCTCTTTACAGGGTTTGATGGGACCTAGAGGCCCTCCTGGTGCATCTGGAGCCCCTGTAAGTACCGAAAGCTTGTAATCTCTCTTATGTAAAAAAAGACAGAGAATTAAATAAAGGCTTGCAATGTGACATAGTGTTTTTTCTTAGGGCCCTCAAGGTTTCCAAGGACCTCCTGGTGAGCCTGGTGAGCCTGGTCAAACTGTGAGTACTTTTCCCCCTTTGTGATAAATATTTTTTTCAAGAAGTTTCTTAATATAGCATTAACAAAACAATGGGTCTCCCATTTTCCTAGGGTCCTGCAGGTGCTCGTGGTCCACCTGGCCCTCCTGGCAAGGCTGGTGAGGATGTAAGTATTTACTCGTAAGCATTTCCAAATGCCATTTAAATACTCCTGCCTCAACAGAATTTCTAGACTCAAATTAAGTATTCTGCCAAAAGCTGAATATGTCTGACATAATTTTCCCCATATGGATAATAACATTTTAATGAAATAATAATTAATTTTCTTGTATTTAAGGAAATATAATTGTTAATTAAATATATATTTGGATCCACATTTTTACATGATGCCTTTTTTCCCTGTTGTAAAAACCAAGATGCACCGACTATCATCTGATAGTTTACCAGGAAAGGGTTTACCCTATGATGCTTTCATGTTTTAGGGTCACCCTGGAAAACCTGGACGGCCTGGTGAGAGAGGAGTTGTTGGGCCACAGGTGAGATTTTTTTACAACAGTATATAGTCCAAACATCAGAGGTATCTCATATATAAGATAGTTGCTAAAACTAGAATCAGACTAAGTGGCAACATAGAAGTCATACCTATAACACTCACTGAAGGCATCTGACAAATAAAGGAGCCTAGTTAAGAACGCATACAGGTTTTATTAATGCAAATAATGTAATATTAATGATGGTGAGCATCCTTTAAACAACTAAATTGTGTGTTCTACAAGTACCATAGTATTAGTTACTCAAATTAGAGCAACTTATTTGCTGCTCTGTGCTTACACATATACTAGTCTTTGATTCCAAGCTTGGACTTTGATGAGAAGAAACACTTTGGAGGGAAGAAATCATCGTCTTTTTATTTAGGACAAAAACGTCATTCGTCGTCTTCTATGTTTCTTTTTAAGGGTGCTCGTGGTTTCCCTGGAACTCCTGGACTCCCTGGCTTCAAGGGCATTAGGGTGAGCACATTCTTTACCCACAGAAGAGAAAATGTTGATTACTTTTAGTAAAAACCTCAACTATATTTAAACTCCTGGATGACACATATTTGCTTCCAAATTCCTGGAATTTGCCGGAGTGGAGAGAGAGTTAAAGGGTAAGGGGGCCGGAAAGTAAAGTGGGGTGTAGTTTTTTTTTTTTTTTTAAGTCTGTTCATAGCTTCCAAGAAAGGAGGATCCCTACAGGGAAAATGGTATAAAATGGGCATAACTTAAGAGGTATTTAAAGCCCTCTGAAGATCATAAAATTATTAATGATGGAAAGTACATGAGAGAGCATCTAGTTCTTTATCCTTCCCTTTCAAGTGTAGGGAGGTTTAGTGACTTACCTAGGGCAGCAGAGGGAGTTTGTTGGGAGCTGGGGCAATGGGACTCCATTCTACAGAAGCAGTCACAAGATTCACGCAGGAGATATTAACTGCAAAGATACAAGATGTTTGAGTTGACCAAACACTGTAATGGAATAGCATTTTAATAATAAGGATTTGCCTTTCAGGGTCACAATGGTCTGGACGGGTTGAAGGGACAGCCTGGTGCTCCAGGTGTGAAGGTAAATACTAAATCAGAAGCACTGTTTTTAAAAAACTTAAAAAAAAATTGATTGTAATTTCCCATCGCCATCAGAAAGTATATTTTTACTGAAGGCTAATCATATTCTGAAGCATATCTTATTTCCTCTTCACTACTTTAAATCCTTCAGTGGTGAGGACTATGGGGTTCTGTAACAAAAGGCCAATTATTAATAATATTTATTTAATTCAATATCTATTAAGCAATTGAGATTAAAAAACATGTCAATAATTTCTTCCTCCATTTCCTTTCCTCCTATAATTTTAGTCGATCTCTGCAGCCAAAATAAAAGTAAATAAACATATAATCAGATACTAGAACACCATGTTATTTTAAATAGTAAATTCTCCTTTGCCATGCACTAATTAGATGGGTACATTCATGTCACAATATACTTTTCAACCTCTTTCCTGTGATTTATCTGTGCACACTCAAAAAAATTTTAATTAGGTAATTAAAGTCTCAGAAGTGTGTTATCTCTTGGCTGGGCTCTTCTCTGACAGCATTTTCAACTATAAAATGTTCTCTCTCCTATTAAGGAGATAATGTGATATTAAAGTGAATACCAACGTAATCACAAATTAATGAGTAAGGAATACTAGTGGGACCAGAAATGAACATGAATATGGAGAATCCATTCTAACTTTCCAGCTGCCACACCAATGGATAAGGTCAAACTCATTCTCCCTGGAGCCTAATATAAGAGCTCAGACTACTGATCACAGCATCATAAAATGTTAGGGCTGCAAGGAGCTTTGGAGACCCTCTCATTTTGCAGATGAGGGAAACTGAGGCTTAGAGAGAGTGAGTGACTTGCCCAGAGTCACACATCTAGAAGTTAGAAGGGCACAGGCTAGAATTCCTGACTCCCACTCTAGTGCTTACTCACAAAGAATACACTTCAGATAGAATCCTAGAAATGAAGGGTCCTTAAATGGTCTCGAAAACCAGGTTTCCTCTATATCTCAATTAGATTATCTTGAAGGAAAGTTCCTTTTCATGTGCCATTGTATTAAATTACCACCAGCACCAGCATCACTACCACCACTACCCCACCAACATGGTTTTTACTCAAGATAAGAATGTAGATTGGAAAAACAACAACAACAAAAAGAATGTAGATTGGAAGTAAATAAGACAGTTCTATAAAATATTATGAAGCTTTAATTTTTCATGCATATTTTATAAAAATAAAAATATTGAGTGTTCAAAATAACTTTAAAGAGGGTAAATATGGTTATGTTGAAAGCAATTTATCCTATCATCTCTTTTTATGTTATCATTGCTAATATATAAGCCTAGTCTAAATGATATCCAAAATCTAAGGGGAAAACTGGGGAAAGGGTAAATAACACTAGACCACATCTCCCTGATTCTGTGATATTTGGTATTATCTAAATAAAAACCCATATTTTATAAATTTTTTTAATGTATGTGATTGGCATAATTGAGAAACAATCTATGTAAGAAATGTTACAAAATATATGAATGGTTGAAGTTGAAGTAATAGTGTAAAAATTACCAAATCAGAAGAAAATAATTAATATATATAATGAAAAAAACTCAATCTTTCTTTTCCATGTAGGGTGAACCTGGTGCCCCTGGTGAAAATGGAATTCCAGGTCAAATAGTAAGTATTGATTACTTTACTGTAAATCAAAAATGTGTACACTCTTTGCAAGCTGGAACTTCTTTAATGTTTTTGCTAATTACCATTTCCCTTGGCATTGTATTCTTTGATATTTTTCTAATAGCCTTCTGCATAGTTAATTGAAATCATTACCTTTTAGTTGGAATTAGAACAAGACCTATTTATTTCTAGTGGATTCTTGTGCATGCTGGAAATTGGAAAAAGGAAATGATGCCTGTAACTTTTTCTTAAATTAGCATTCTGGATTTCAATGGAAATATTTCTGCTTCTAGGGAGCTCGTGGGCTTCCTGGTGAGAGAGGACGTGTCGGTGCCCCTGGCCCAGCTGTGAGTGCTTCCACGTTTGTTCATTTTTATTCTTTTTAAAAATCTTCTAATAGGTTCCATTTAACTTTCCACTTGACTTTTTTCTTTATTTTCTTCATAGGGTGCCCGTGGAAGTGATGGAAGTGTGGGTCCTGTGGGTCCTGCTGTAAGTGGTGACACTGAGGAATTTGGAAGGGACTGAGAGTGTGGGATGGGAGCTATCTTCTTTATTAATTCCCTATGAAATAACACCATTTTAGACACCTTACCAAACGTTCTAAGAGGTCATTTAAAGGTTCTATTTATAAGAACTACTATCCCTGAGGTTTGTAATTGATATATAAAGTAAAATCTACCTCACCTGGGATACCTGGAATGTCTTCCCTTCGATAACATACCAATGACAACAGATTAGCTGTCAGTTTTCTCTTTGCCAACATTAAGTAAGATCAAGCCACTCTAAGCCACTTCCATCTTCTGTTGTTGTTTTGTTAATTTTTTTTTTCAATTGATGATCACTTTATTTAGGGCTTTTCTTTTTCCAATATCGTTTTGTAGGCTTTAGTGCACAGGTCATACTTGTATTTTGTTAAACATTCCACTAATAACTTGATTTTTTATTTTTATTTTTTTAACATCTTTATTGGAATATAATTGCTTTACCATGGTGTGTCAGTTTCTGCTTTATAACAAAGTGAATCAGTTATACATATACATAATGTTCCCATATCTCTTCCCTCTTGCGTCTCCCTCCCTCCCACCCTCCCTATCCCATTGTTTCGTTAATTCACTGAGAGGAAACTTCTTTCCACCTTCTTCTTTGATTTCAGGGTCCTCTTGGGTCTGCTGGCCCTCCAGGCTTCCCAGGTGCTCCTGGCCCCAAGGTAAAAATGCTGGTGACCATTGTCATTACCTTGATAAACATTTTATTGTGATGTGAAAGATAGGGACTGTGTTTGCATATAGATAATTACAGAACAGGCAGCTTAATTAGTCCCGCCTTCGAAATGGATACAGACTGACCAGTTTTCTCAGATACAGAATGACCAGTTTTCTCACTCTAAACTTGAAATAGATGATCTCTCTGTACCCAAGCACTATGAGCATAGGTAGAGATGGCAACGTGGAAACTGATTCCCTGGGGTTCCTCTGGGATACTCCCAAACTAGCTGGGACTGACTGGCTGAGAACCAGAGTCTCTACCAAGAGAGACAGAGGTAGGTGAAGACAGCAACAGTAGCCAAGATGGCAGAACCAGGCCAGGAAAATAGGAACACAACCCCCAACCTGTGGTACCAGATCAGATAAGGGAAATTATTGTAATGCTGAAGAACTTTCATAAAACTTGGCCACCTAAAAACGGAGATATGCTATTTCATTATTTGCTGACTAATGCCTCAACGTCATTCCTGTTTTTAGGGTGAACTTGGACCTGTCGGTAACCCTGGTCCTGCTGGTCCCGCGGGTTCCCGTGGTGAAGTGGGTCTTCCAGGTGTTTCTGGCCCTGTTGGACCTCCTGTAAGTAGCCACTGTCATTAACTTCATTGAGTAGAAGGAAGAAAACAAAAAGAATGAAGGTGGGGTCAAAGAAGACCAGAAATACTCCTATGAACCATATCTTTCTCCCTTCCTTTTCGTCACAGGGCAACCCTGGAGCCAATGGCCTTCACGGTGCTAAGGGTGCTGCCGTGAGTATATGCCTAAAATGTGCTGCTGTGGTTTTAAAGGTATTTTAATGGATGCGGTCTCTCCTGGCAGTTGCCTCATGAGGGACCATGCTGCGTTTCTTTCCCAGGGCCTTCCAGGCGTTGCTGGGGCTCCTGGCCTCCCTGGACCCCGGGGTATTCCTGGCCCTGTTGGTGCTGCTGGTGCTACTGGTGCCAGAGGACTTGTTGTAAGTGGTCATGGCTGATGCTTTCATCATTCTGAAATACCGGCTCTACCATCACTTCATCCCCATCTAGACTTCATCTTGTCGTCTTATCCTTATTTCTTCCTTAGCGTTTTCAGTGTGTATTTCTTCTGTAAGTTCAGGCACACTTATGTATACTCGCTCCCTCACACACACACAGACACACCCCTTCTGCTATCCTAGAACATTACCCAAGGGTCAGTGAGGCACGCTTCTATTATATCAGTCTTGTCCTTTCAACCAAGACCATTCCCCTGTAGGTCGTTTAAATATGAACTGAGCATATTTCTTAGAGAACTAAAGCTCTCTTTACTTTGATTTGTAAATAGCCCCTGATGTTTGTCTTCCAGAGAGTTGTGACAAATGTTTGTCATTTGACCACTGTTTTGTATTGGACCCTAGGGTGAGCCTGGTCCAGCTGGTTCCAAAGGAGAGAGTGGCAACAAGGGCGAGCCTGTAAGTAGTTCTATAATCACAGTTTTATGGAGTTACTACTTTTTCAATCCAAAAAGTAATACTTTCACTTTTTTTAAGTTATTACTTTTTTTTCTAGCTAGATATGAACACAAATTTTACTTTTCCTGTGACCCCTTCTTTTGTTTTTTCATTAAATAGGGTGCTGCTGGGCCCACAGGTCCTCCTGGTCCCAGTGGCGAAGAAGGAAAGAGAGGCACCACTGGTGAAATTGGATCCGCTGGCCCCCCAGGACCTCCTGGTCTGAGGGTAGGTTGCAAATGCTTTTGACACCCAGACACACCAGAGGCACCCATTCGTTGGGAATTGGTCAGAATTACTGAGTGCATTTTCTAGATGAAGGAAACATCTGCTTTCCATCTGCTTTATTAAATCACTGACTCTCAATTTGATATGTTATAAAATTGGTCTGGAAACAATGTTGACCTACTTTTGCAGAAGGTTTCCTCCACACAGTCCTTTGGGGTTTGGATGAAGTTTTTTGGTTTGGTTTGTAATTGTATCTCCCCCTTAAGGTCATCAAGATTTCTTGCATGCATGCCATGTTTCAATAAATTCTGCCCTACCTGATATAAGGATACTCTCCAATTCTTTTCTATTTCATGTACTTTGTTACAGGGAAATCCTGGTTCTCGTGGTCTTCCTGGAGCCGACGGCAGAGCTGGTGCCATGGTAAGTTGTCTATTACTCACATCCTGGGAAGGAACTTGATGCTTCTGGCCGTGGGTATGTCACTGGAGTTAACAACCTCCCCTCCCCTTTCTTTTTAATAGGGCCCTCATGGTAGTCGTGGTGGAACTGGCCCTGCTGGTGTGCGAGGTCCCAGTGGAGATTCTGGTCGCCCTGGAGAGCCTGGCCTCATGGGACCCCGAGTAAGTTTCAGATTGATTTTGAGCAAGTCACACCTAGCACTGTTTCCTTTCCTAAAGGGATGATTAATATTTGAAGACAACAATAAAAAAAATCAAAAATTAATTTGTTGGTAGACTTGCTGATGGTTCCCTTTTTAATTTAACTTTATCAAAGCCCAGTAGATATTTTGACGAATTTAGTTAGTTCATAAATTTCCTATTTATTACTTGATACAATGGCTGTGAGGTTTTGGGAAGAATAGATTTATTTTAATATATCCAAATTAGGTTGGTTCTCCTATCAGCATGAATCTTTTATCTCAATTTGTGAGTTTTATATAAGGTGTTCATGAAATATATTAGGACTATACATTATCAGTTTATTAGATTCATAAGTGAATCATTTTTCCAGCGATCACAAAGTGCTGTAATGTATTCAGCATCACACTAGCTATGGAGAAATGACCTTTAGATCTGTAGACACTCTAATCCATAGCAATAGAGTAATTTTTTGCCTCCATTATCTCTTACGGATGAGTATCAACTGTCATTGTGCCATAAACAAGCAATAAAGACACCAAATATAGCAATTTAAAAAAATCCACTTTGAAAATTACTTACTAAAAGTATTTGTTTTTCTATTCTAAGGTAAAAAAATATATACATTTTGCACATATAGTATGTTGCTCAACAGTTTCTTGAGATATCTTTAAATGGATCAGTTGCACTAAAATTCAGTAAAAGGAAAGGCATTAAAAATAGAAAGAAGAAAGTTTTCAGAGCTCTTTCATACCTCCCAGCTAGTGGCTAATACCCCTAATGTTTTGCCCTAGTCAACACACAAAAAGTGGGGGGAAAGTGCTTTTGTGAGATTTCAGTTAATTGGAGCCTTGAGTATATGTGTTAGAGTGCCAATAGGAAAGCATCCTCATTTATTTTATAGGGTTTTCCTGGTTCCCCTGGAAATGTTGGCCCAGCTGGTAAAGAAGGTCCGATGGTAAGTATGGCTTATATTTTCAAGGACACTTATTGCACCCTTATCAAGTGTTTCCTGTAGCTTATTTATATGTGAACACATTGAAAATATATATTAGCCACATACATATCTGAGAATGCAAAGTAATAGATTGTAATTACAGAGTCCAAATGAACACAGGAGCAAAAGGAGAGAAGGAAAAAGAAAAACATGGCAGGGAATATTGAAGAGGGTGACAAGGGTATGAAAAGAGAGGAGAAAGAGGGAATTGTGTACATATGAGATTGACCTGGATGTGCATGTACCGACATCCTATTTAGCAAAGGAAAGTGGATTCATAACTTATTGACACTTTATACAGGAAGCTCTATACAATCAGAAAATGATTCTGTTTCATCCTGTGGCAGCATCACAAGCTTGAGGTGGTGAGATCCTGTGCTGAGTAAACATTAAATAAACTCTGGTTTCAGGGCCTCCCTGGTATTGATGGCAGGCCTGGACCAATTGGCCCAGCTGGAACAAGAGGAGAGCCTGGCAACATCGGATTCCCTGGACCCAAAGGCCCCACTGTAAGAATCACCAGAACCTCTTCTCCCTTGGCACTTTTTTGCCACATTTCACCAAAACTCTTATTTCTCTCCTGCCTCAGTCCACTCTACCTCAAGGGGGTTCCTTTCAACACAAGAAAACTGCAAGCCACTTACCACAACAAAAGTTGACCTTCAGTGTGTCATTGTTCCTGCTGAAAATCCACATCTTGAGTCATATGCTCCTGCAGACATAAGTGTACTTTATTGTATCTGGAGCTGCATGATGATGGGTCATGCCTTAAATAACAGAATGCAAGGACTAGGAACCTAAAAAAAAGAAAAAAGGCAAGAAATTCACATTTCAAAATTGTCATGGTTAATTTGACATTAAATGTATTTTTTTTAATGTTTATTATAGGGTGATCCTGGCAAAAATGGTGAAAAAGGTCATGCTGGTCTTGCCGGTCCTCGGGTAGGTACTAACTTCTATGCGGCTCTATCCACATAGTATTCACATAGCATACACATCTTTTGAGGCCATCTGATATCATTCCATCACTTTCTTTCTAAGATGGCATCCCCAAGCTTCCTTTTACCATCACAAAATGTCTTTTCTCTTTAACCACGCTTACAAGGCAGTGAGCTATGATGAATCAGAATGTATATTAAGTCAAAAATATTTATGGATGCATTTGGTTTTTATTTAATTCATTTCATGATTAAAAGGCTATGAATATGCTAGTAGCATTCTCTGACTTTCATAAATTGCCCTTCATCCATGGACTTCCTATGAGCCATATCACAAGTTAGTAGGTAGTATTTGGGCCTTGGCCACAATGTGTTCAATTCATGCTGAAATAACAAGCTTTGTTATGAGGAAGTAATACATGAGGGAGGCTTTGGGGTATCTTAAATTGTCTGACTCACAGGCAACTAACTCTGAGCCTTTCTGTTGAACATTTTAGGGTGCTCCAGGTCCTGATGGAAACAATGGTGCTCAGGGACCTCCTGGACTACAGGTGAGTATTTCTCTCACTCTTGCTCTATTTTGCACTAAAATGAATCTAGTCCCACAAAAACGGCCATCTCTTTTTTTCCAGTCTAAAAGTTATGTAGCTCGATAGCAATGGTGGCATATATCTCTATTTATGTAATCTTTCCTATCACTTTCAGGGTGTCTCAGGTGGAAAAGGTGAACAGGGTCCCGCTGGTCCTCCAGGCTTCCAGGTAAGTCAGCTAAAACATACAGACTACTGCTTTTGGGCAGACTCTCCAGCTGTAAATAACTATATAACACTCTCCCCACCACACAGTAACTGGTTTCAGAACTGAAGCAAAGAAGCGTACATTTTTTCAAGGCAAACTTTTCTGTAATCCTTTAATAACACATAATAGTTAGTGATCATGTTGATATTAGGTATTTCCCCAAAAAAACAATTATTAGAAAATCCCCCAAATATAGCCGTAAAGATTGAGGTTTGTCTTTTTTTCATCTAGGGTCTGCCTGGCCCTGCAGGTACAGCTGGTGAAGCTGGCAAAGCAGGAGAAAGGGTGAGTAAAACAAGTGATAGTAAATTCGCCTAAACTTGGGACTTTCCCTCTGTTTAATACCCTACTGCAGTGCAATTATAATATGCAAAAGGAAACTTCATATTTCATATGTTAATGATAGTGTTCTACATATGTTGGTACTGATGGAGAGAATGAGCCAAGTTACTCATTTTCATTCAAATTACTTTGTTTTAAGGATTGAATGAAACATCACATTATGGAAGTACAATATCATGAACATTCCATTTAATAGCCTTACTTTTTGTATTGTTCTTGGTAATGTTAAAATACAAATTATTTCCCTCTCCATAGTAAAAAAAATTAATGCACTGATTTTCCATCAAACTAGACCCTGAAAAATTGCTTTTAATGTTTTTCTTGGCATTCAGACATGACACTGCTATTCACGATCAGGGCATGAGTCTGAGTCATTTTTTCTGTAATTGTGATGAATGGGCCTCAATTCAGTTACATTCTGTGGCCTGCTCTCCTTTGTCAACAGTGGGGCACATTAAGGAGACAGCTGGTCAGTAATAAAGGAGATACACTTGGGTATACAATTAACTAGGTAATGTGCAGAATATGATCATTTCTATTAAGAAAGCAGTCTGTTATATAACTAAAAATAGGCAATGTCTGATATTGTTCATCATCATTATTTATTATATTATCAAAGGAGATAGTCTTTTTTCACTTTTTAAAAAGCAATAAACCAAATAATGAGAGACTAAAATTTTCTGATACCAGGTTCTAGGATAGATATATATTTAATATCAGTGAAATTCTCACTTTTTAAAAATCTTTCCATACACCACTGAAAGCTCTCTTGGTCCTAATAGCCTGTGTACTTACACACTCATGTAGGTGGAGCCTATCGGGCTTTTTTTCACTCTCAAAACTTTTCTAAATATCATAAACATATGTGGATTTAGAGAACATACATAAGTTTCACACTTTATTTTTTCTCACGTTTTGCCTAGGGTATCCCTGGTGAATTTGGTCTCCCTGGTCCTGCTGGTCCAAGAGTAAGTGTTACTTAACTTTCATAAACTTCTCGCAATGTTTTTAAAACAAATGGTGCCTTCTCCTAAAAACTATTGGTGACCTTGTAACAGCAAATTCCTGACACTCTTCTGTAGTCAAACATAATCTGCAGAGAATATTCAATTTCTAAATTGACAGTAGACTTTTTATGTAATTGCTCATATGTCTTATTTAAAAACCACAGGATTATAAGAAACATAAATGAACTAATACAGGTATTATATTCAGTGATTTATACAAACAAGTATGATATATTTATGACAGTGGCTCGACCTGAGCTAAGGAAAAGTAATATCTTACTAAGATTTAAAATCAATTTTTCCAATGTGTGTTGGTGTTCAAAGTCTAAAAGATGAAATCATGAGCCTACTTTTATTTTAAATATTAAATAAATTGATGTCATTTGTCTGTGGTCATTAGAATAACTGGAAAGATTAGTTGGCCCCTAAAGTATATTGTTATGTGGCTGGTTACCATATAGCTAGGATGCCCAAACAAATTTACTGTCATGGAACCATAGTATCATAGAACCAAATTATAACAAGGGCCTTTGAAACAGTTGCAATGTGGGCTTAAACGTTAAATATTCTGGACCATAGAATACTATGTTGTAGTGATATTTACATGCAAATTGGGAAATATTTAGACAGATAGATAGAAAGATAGACACACATACAAATACACACATTTTCATACATATATTCTCTGTTAACTATATTATAGCTGTTACATCACTATTGCATGCAATTGTATAAAGAGAGCATAGATATGAAATATCTAATCTTATTTACATCTGGCATTGCTATTCGCCTAAAATGATGGTACTGTGCATAACTGGCATCTATTTTTACCTATGGACCTATCACAAAAAAAGGAAATGAATTCCAAAAGTTGAATATTACACTCTAAAAGCAACAAATTTTGGAGTTGTAGCCATAGAACATTAGAGCTGAATGAGACATTACAGATTATCTCATCCCGTCCCTTCATTTTACTAGTAGAGAAATTAAGGGAAAAATAATTATAATTTGCTAGTAAACTAGGCATTTGGCAGAACTAGGATTCAAAAGCTAAACAAGTGTGAACTCTAATGTGTAAAATGGTATCTCTGAAAATGATGAACAGTGTAACACTTCTTCTAATCCCCTTTTCACAGGGAGAGCGTGGTCCCCCAGGTGAAAGTGGTGCTGCTGGTCCTGCTGGTCCTATTGGAAGCCGAGGTCCTTCTGGACCTGCAGGGCCTGATGGGAACAAGGTAAAACTTTGTTACATATTGCTGGTTTGGCCCAGTGTGCTCTAGAATAAGTAAATCCTTTACAGTAGTAAGTGAATTGTTTCTCAGATTTTTTTAAAATTTATTTCCAGTTCTGTGATGATTTCCACCTCAGTAAATAACAATCTGATTCCAACTGACCTGAATTATTCCAAAAGAGGCAAAACCCCAGTGTTCTACACACATAAATGAATTAGTATGGGTTTTCACTCTTTTCTCATCACACTATTTATACTTTTGTCTTAATCTAGAAACATCGTATACATTTGGACACTATTTTTAGAGAATGAACTTTTACCTTCCCAACGTCCTACTTCATAAAGTAAAATTTCAAAAAGTAATCTAAATTTTAATAAGATAATTTTATGATGATAAAAATTAACTGGACAGTACATTCATCCCCAAAACATAAGCCTGAAAACTTGTGTTTCAAAATAGAATCTGTGGTTTAGATCTTAAAATAGATGGAATTACACATTTCTGAAAAACAGATTACTTCAACCACAATAAAGAGAAGGTAACATATTACTTCTGATTCTTACCTTTAAGGGGTAAAGATTTGCTATAAAAGGCTATTTTGGTATATGGAAGGATATTGGAAAAAATAAAATAAGGTAAGAGGGAGAGAGGAAGTAAGAAAGGAAATATTGGTTCTGTGAGAAAGTACTTTCAAAGGGTTTTATCTCAGGAGCTAGTCAACAGGTTTTAAGTATGTGGAATTGTAAGGTTTTATAAAAAAAATGGAAGCTATAGTCCACACTCTTAAGAAGATTAGAATGTAAACATCTCCCCCGTTGATGAGGTCTCTTTCCACATTTCCTGTCTGAGCTAAGAGACTTCACCTTGAAAAACATTTGTGGGCATTTTTCACTCTCTGCCTTCCATTGTCATACCCTCTTCTCTCCCCTGCCTGACTCCCTTAAGAGGACTGGGAGCAGGTTATAGGAAAATCACAGGCACCCATCCTACTACCCTCTTCTCTTTAGTCACTGTGTCATTAACAGCATCCTCCTCGGTTATATTCTCCCTCCTTTCAGTAGGCCTCCTTTGTGTCTAAGCAGGCGAGCCTGCTATCCATTAAATGTTTAAATTGGAATGCTTCAAGAGTTTGGCTCTTCATTTTCTTCTTGTACCACAGAAATAACTGATTTCACATGTGTTTGATTCAAGGGCGAACCTGGTGTGGTTGGTGCTCCAGGCACTGCTGGTCCATCTGGTCCTAATGGACTCCCAGGAGAAAGGGGTGCTGCTGGCATACCTGGAGGCAAGGGAGAAAAGGTAGCCTCTCAGTGTTTGACCTCAATACATATTGTTGATGAACTCTCACAAAGAAGGCTGTGCAAGGTCAACCATTTTTTTTTTTTTTTTTTACAGTTCTTGGCAGGTGGTCTGGTAGCATTTTGATATCTATCTATATACATTTCCCTCTGCCACCTAGCACCTACGCATTTCTAAACTCACTAATCTGGCAAAATTCTTTGCTACCATGGAATTTCACGCAAACAGATGGTGTTGAGTAATACATGAGGCTCATTTTAATGCCACTAACAATAATGCCTCAGCCTGCCCTAATTAATGGGAAGAAGCTATATTGAACAGCTGTCAACCGTGCTGCTGCATTAGTTATGCCATAAGAGTGATCAGGCACTGAAGCCCATTGTGATGTTGCCTTATAATTCTGTCCACATGAATTTGTACCTTGCTTGATTACGCTTCAGGAGGGTGTATGGAAATTAGAAAAGAATATTTAACACTAATCTGGAAAGGGCCTTGAATTATTTTTTCCTCATTCAATATTTTATAGAATGGTAGGGAATCAAAACATTACTAAAGATCTTAAATGAATAAAAGTATTATAGCATCTTCTGTAAAAACACTGTGCATTAATTTTGATTCAAAAATTTGGTCAGAAAACAAACATTTGCTCTTGCTTTTTACTTTCAGGGTGAAACTGGTCTCAGAGGTGATGCTGGTAGCCACGGCAGAGACGGTGCTCGTGTGAGTAGAATTCTGTTGGTATCAGATTGTTTTGTTCTGTTCTGTTTTGTTTTACATTTCACTCAATTTGAGTTGAGAAGCTTTCCAAAACTGAACTGACAAAAGAGGGATTCAAGTTTTGTAAAAGAGTATTCCATTCCTTCCTGGACCTATGACTAATAATATCAGTTTACATGTTCCAAAAGAAAAATTCAAATGAGGACTTATCCCCTTGAAAATCATAGCCTGAATTTTCTACCTTCCTTAGTGTTAACTATACCAAGTACAAGCTACAGTCCAAAATCTCTAGGTTTAATAGAACACTAAATGATTGTTTATCATAGGGCTTTAGAAAAAACAAGAATTCTTCCACTTTAGGAAGCCAGAACCTCTAATAAGGTCCTGTTTATTCAAATGTATACCCTAAGAATTTATCACTCAGAGCAGCTCCAAAGAGTAACTGTTAATGCCATGGAGATGCCAGTGATAATCCCATAGAGGTATAATAATCCTACCTAGAGTGTTGATATCATGGCTCTTCCAGGCCATAAGCCACTTGGGCTTTTCTCACCTCTCCCTCAGGCCTGATAACTCCCTGTGGCACATTCATCATATCCTTTCTCCAACTCACACAGTCCTCACAGTTCTTAGCAAGGCTAGTCATTTGCTACTCTCCAGGGAATTTTACAAGAGCAGAGAGTTCAGATCTCCCCAGTGTGCCTAGCCTGCCCATGACTTAGTTCCATAACCTTCACCACTAGGGTACTCTCCTCCTGAGAGTGGCTTCTAATAGTCTTGATAATTAGAACTGAAATGCTTCAAAAGCTTTCTTGATGTCCACCCAGGGTGTTCAGTCACTGTATAAGCACAGCAAGGGGAAACGGCAAGGGTCACTTTTGACGGTATGGGGGTGTTATTAACAAGACTTGTTTTCTTTTTGGTACTAGGGTGCTCCTGGTGCTGTAGGTGCCCCTGGTCCTGCTGGAGCCAACGGGGACCGGGTAAGCATGCATTTTCACTGAGTTGCAGCTCTCTGAGCCAATGGCGGTATCTAAAATTCCCTGCCACCCTGGCCCCAAAGGGCCCTGGCAATTCATTTTTATGGCTTGGTCTAAAGCCCATTGATTTAAAAACTTATCCATTAGTATGGGGCAGCAAGAAACAAATGCTGTGTGTTGAAACTTCTCTTTCCCTTCCTATACACGTGCCAGGTATCTGATCTATACTTCAATCCCTATCATTTGTTTTAAAGTCTTTTAAAGTCTTTCGGGGTTGCCCATTAACAATATCCTAATGCACTGAGCCTTCTTGAAGCCTTCATTGTAAAAAAAAAAAAAAATCAATAAAATACATAGTGTGCCCATTTCACATTGAACAGTCCACTTAAAATAAACCTTATTTATTGTACAGCACAAATTGCAGCAAATAGATCAGCCCTGTGTCCATCTAAAAATTAAAATGTCCTCCTCCTGGTATTGTGGGCACTGATTTATAGTGTTTTGGCAAGTGTATGACCAATACCATTTCACCCTCCAAAATTAATACAATATTATGCAGAGTAAGAATCCATTTCAGTTTTCTCTGTGAGATGTGAATTAGTTATCTCTTTGGATGCAATTGCAAACTCTGGCAAGAGCCCGCTGTCTACGCCTGTTCCCTCTCCCTCCTACCTCTTTGAGCATTTGTGTGAGGAACACTGACAAACTCATTTTTGGCCCCCTTATAGGGTGAAGCTGGTCCTGCTGGTCCCGCTGGTCCCGCTGGTCCTCGTGGTAGCCCTGTAAGTAAAAACCTGGGTCGTTTTAGACACGCATAACTTCTAGACACTCATGAATCTAAGATTGCTGAGACATTTTAAAATCCCTTTTCCCACCTAGGGTGAACGTGGTGAGGTCGGTCCCGCTGGCCCCAATGGATTTGCTGGTCCTGCTGTGAGTATCACGTGACACAGGTCAATCTGAAAACATTCCAAGTTAGCAAGTAGAGTAAGTTGGAACACCTGAACTATAACTGTTCCTTTCCAACAGGGCGCTGCTGGTCAACCTGGTGCTAAAGGAGAGAGAGGAACCAAAGGACCCAAGGGTGAAAATGGCCCTACTGGTCCCACAGGCCCCGTTGGAGCTGCTGGCCCAGCTGTAAGTTGAATTCACTGATGGTCAACACAGCCTGTGCAGTTACCCGTGAAATCTTATAACTCAACATAAATCAATCAAGTGCCTGCTATACGTCAGGGAACATACCAGATAGAAGACAATTTTAAAATAAGAGTTAACATTTGCATACCACTTTACACATTATAAAAGTTTCATAAATATTGTTTTATCTCACTTCTTTGATTACCCATAAAGGTGGTAATATTGAAGTAAGGACATTTATTTTATATAACACAGATAATCATTTTACATTTCTAGATTTGATTCTAATAGACATGGGAATGATCCATTTGAAGAAAAGAGTAACATTTATAAAGACTGTTTTCTGATTTGACCATCTTTTCTTGTTTCCATTTAGGGTCCAAATGGTCCCCCTGGTCCTGCTGGAAGTCGTGGTGATGGAGGCCCCCCTGTGAGTATTTACAGTGTATTCTGATAATTTTTCTTTCTTCAGAATCTATTAGGGACAACTTGAAAGTTTGGAAATTTTTGGTAATTTGGACTATAATGAGAGTCTTGAGAGTCAAGCTAACTATTTAAAGAAATTCTGATAATGAAGTCAAGATCAGATTCATGGAATGTTAACTTAATCCCAGCTGGAACTCAGCACACTGTATGTTGCTACCACTTCACTTGAGGTAGTGATAACCAAAGTTAACCCCAAGTAGTTTGTGAAATGGGTAAAATATTTCTTTGGTACCTTTTATCATTTTGTTGATGCCCCCCTTCTTCTGCCTGATTAGGTCCCTTCCCTTGGTGTCCAGTGCTATCACACTGACTTCCTAGAGACCCAAAGCTCCCCAGGAAATCAACTCCACTGACTTCTTCCTCCTCTCATTGGACAGCAATTAATACCCTTGGTCTTTTATTATACCTTCTTCTGTAAACAAAATTACTTACTCAGTGTCCATTCCCTTAGCAGCCAGCCAGGTGGTTAAGTTATTAATATATACAGATCATATATAATAATAGTATAGTGTCTTGTCTTCTTGTTTTTACAACCATCAGGCAATATGTTAGCATTTCAAAAAAGAACTATCAGAGCCTTAATGCAAAATATAGGCATTGCAACTGGGGGCATGCTGGTCAGGAAGCTGTGTAGAGATGGAGGGTCTTCGGGGTCCTGGGTATATTTAACATAATACCCTACCTGAGGCTGTCACTGCCTACTCTTTGGTCCATCCTTGATCACGTGTACTGAGGATTTTCCAAGGGAGAAATTTCCATCTTACCCAAATTCCTGGAGTTGGTGCTGACTGTGGAATTTTAATGTGCTTGGTTCTTAGGGTGCTACGGGTTTCCCTGGTGCTGCTGGAAGGACTGGTCCTCCTGGACCCTCTGTAAGTAAATCACTTCAAAATGTGTCTTCATTTATTTACTCTAGCCAAAATCCCTAGCCTCTAGTAAGAAACTGGTAAGAAACTCCCTATGAAAAACATGCTACTAATATTTTACTATTACTTTCCTAATCTGAAATCAGTTTTTCTGAATCATTAAGGCAAAATCATCAGAAATTATATTAGAAATATCAGTTTAAGAGGCTTTTATTCATGTGAACATAAGTCCCCTTGTCCCCTTTTAGGGGCATGGTCTCTTTGTTAAAAATAAAAAACAGAACAGTTTTAGTCACATATCAGATATTTCTATATCTAATTACCCTTTATGGCCAACATTCTGCCTCCGTTGTTAAAGTATAATTGTTCCTGAATTTAAAGGTGGTTTGGCCTCTAATTTAATTCTGATTCAGACTCTCCTGTCAGGACTCAAGAGAATTTAATTAATTACAAAGGATTAAGTCTTCTGGTTAAGGTTTCAGGGAAAAAAAATAGCGAAGATGTTGATTTCTTGGAATCCTTTCACAGGTTCATAACAGAAAAATCTTCATTCCCTGTAGGCATTTAATTAAACCTAGTTGAGAGCATATGTGATTCCTCAATTATGAGCAAAATGCCTGTATTGGCTTTCTTCAAAAAGAAACAAGCAGAGTCCTCCAAAACCCAAATTCCCATTCATTTACAGCTAGCTCTTATAACTCGACATAGTTCTGATTCCAGTATGCCAGGTGGCTGGTGGTACAGCATTGCTTTTTCTCACAGACATTTGCCGTAGCTTCTGCCTCGGTTGTTCACTTTATTACAGCCCCAGGAGAGGAAGATGAAAGTTGCTTCTTTCTACAAGAAAGACTGTGAAGACTTCTAAACATTTCTCCAAAATGACCAGGATATTATTTTGTTGCTTCAAGTTGTTTGCATCTTAATATTTAGAACCTCAGCTGCTCTCTCCCATTCTGTGATGATTAACAGAAAGTAAATGACCTCATGTATTTGCTCACAGGGTATCACTGGCCCCCCTGGTCCCCCTGGTCCTGCTGGTAAAGAAGGACTTCGTGGGCCTCGTGGTGACCAAGGTCCAGTTGGTCGAACTGGAGAAACAGGTGCTTCTGGCCCCCCTGGCTTTGTTGGTGAGAAGGGTCCCTCTGGAGAGCCTGGTACTGCTGTAAGTGATTTCAAACTCCTCTTTCTTAATACCTTGCGTTGAATTAATATAAATCCCTTGTACAAACCTTCAGGTGGCATATATTTGTTGATGAGTACTGCGGGCTCTCAAGTAGAGCTCAGTTGAGCCAGGAAGTCTATCCAACAGATATTGAGGTGTCATGGCTTCAGCAGATGCTCAGAAGGCACTAGATGGAGATGACAATAAGTGAGGGAACTCACTGTTTTATCAATACAGCCCCTTAAGCTGTTGTGAGAGTACCTCACTGGTACTGGGATTAGAACAGCATCCCATTGCTGTGGTCACTCTACTGTAAATTAATCAATATCAGTAAGCTACCAATTTTTTAAACATGCAATGTGCAGTATTATTGCTACTCTGAAATGTGACTTTACTAGACCTGGTGCAGTTAGAGGCCAAGGTCAAAATTTGCTTCCCAGCGTAAATTCTATAAGAACTCTATTCCCTCACTCCAAGATGGCTTCATTAATCCCAACCACATATTTTTAAATGTTGTTCCATTGGTCTCAAGGAGGAACCAGGTACAAAGAAATAAACATGCCAAGATGTAAACTCATTGTCTTCACTAGAGAAAAGATAGCCAAAGATATGTTCTACTAATAGGAGGTCATTAGCCTTTTTCTAAACTGAGGATAAACTCATTCTCAGAAGCCTCAAGCCAACCTGTGTTGTCTCCTAGGGTCTTACAGTAATACTCAGTATTTTTACTGTTGTTTAGGGATCTCCTGGCACCCCAGGTCCTCAAGGTCTTCTTGGTGCTCCTGGTTTTCTGGGTCTCCCAGGCTCTAGAGGTGAACGTGGTCTACCAGGTGTTGCTGGATCTGTGGTGAGTGTTTGACACCATTCTTATTCTCATTAACATAAGAAAAGATTTAAAAGCTGCCACTTCAACTGTGACAGATTGATCAGTGAATAACTCCACTTAAGATTTTTTATTCACAGCATTTTCTTTATACAGATCACATGCCACTTATCTAAGAAGCTTTAATACCACCTTACTTAGACACAAGCTATAAAGACACAGCTTAACATTATGCAGAACAATTTTTGTTCTTTTTACATGCTTAAAAACGATATAAGCTCTAATTGCATTTACTCCTCTGCAGTATGAAATGCTAGCATCATCTATCCTGTAGGAAGAATGAAACTGTAGAAGTTCTGAATCATTCTATTAAACCTAATACATGACAGCAACTAGGAACCATCTAATCTCCATAAACTCTCTCAACTTTATGAATTCATTTTATTTGGAAAATCAGATGAAACTAGACTCACCTTGTACAGAGCAACATTCCAAAAGTACATAAAGCTGACCATCTAAGTGTGTAGGAGAAGGGCAAAGATGACACTAATGACACTTCTTACCATTATGTGGCCCACTCACTTTCAATCTACCTTCTCGCTTAAACCTGGAATCCCCTGGCTAACGTTGTTTTGGGAGAATGAGAGTGGCACTCAATCCAATGAGAGGAATTTTGTCTTCTCTGCCTCTTTAGGGTGAACCTGGCCCTCTCGGCATTGCAGGCCCAACTGGGGCCCGTGGTCCCCCTGGTGCTGTGGGTAATCCTGGCGTCAATGGTGCTCCTGGTGAAGCTGGTCGTGATGTGAGTCCAACATTTGGTTTGTAAAATATAACCTAGCAGTACTTCCTTGTGTGTAACTTTGTATCCTGAGCTGAGGTCTACATGTACTCACCACTCCCAGTATTGACAATCCTAAAAATAACTTGGGCTAGGGAATGAGTCTTTAAGTAGCATACTTCAAGTTGGCCAAAATATTAAAAAAAAAATTCTATAAAAATCTAGGTTGGCAAGTTCTTGTTCCTATTTTTAACAGCCTGAAAAGGGGGTTCTCCATTGGGCACTGGGAGTAATGAAGGCAGATAGCTGAACTGCAGGGGTCAGTGAGCTACAGAGCCTCCCTAAGCACCTTAATTGGCATGGTGTCTTCACAGGGCAACCCTGGGAATGATGGTCCCCCAGGCCGCGATGGTCAAGCTGGACACAAGGTCAGTACACCTCACCGTTGTTCTCTAACTTAAAAGGGACTAAACTACAGGCCGGATTGATGCTAAGCTTCATTTCTGCCTTCGGCAGGGGGATCGTGGTTACCCTGGTAACGCTGGTCCCACTGGTACTGTGGGTGCACCTGGTCCTCAAGGCCCTGTGGGTCCAACTGGCAAACATGGAAACCGCGGTGAACCTGTAAGTTTATAAACACCAGTTCCTTAATGCTGTCATCCTCAGCAGGCTTTACCTCTGACCTCCCCACACTTGGGAACTGTGGTGGCCTAGGGAGGAGGATCTTGGGCTTGGCTGATAAATTGTGTTTTTCTTTTCTAATTCACAGGGTCCTTCTGGTCCCGTTGGTCTGGCCGGTGCTGTTGGTCCAAGAGGTCCTAGTGTATGTACACGGTGAAGATTTCTGTACAACAGTTAGGGAGGATCAGTCCACACTGTACATTAAAAAAGATAAATAATACATAGACTGGATTTTATATATTTTTTAAAAATTTAGTCCATGTGGAGAGTTGCTACAAAAACCTTTTAATCTCTTATATTTCAAGTCTATTCTTATTTGTATTAAATTATCACAACGCTTAGCCACTTTACAGACAGCTCAACTAAAGCAGATTAAGAGTTGGGAGTAGCACCCACATGGTTTTTAGACCTTTGCATGTCTTGAATTATCTTTGTAAACAGATTGAACAATATTTGTGGAGAATTGAGTGTCATCTTTCAAAGGTAAATGTCCTATCTGTCCTTTTTCTTTATAGGGCCCACAAGGTATTCGAGGTGATAAGGGAGAGCCTGGTGATAAGGGGCCCAGAGGTCTTCCTGGCTTAAAGGGACACAATGGATTGCAGGGTCTTCCTGGTCTTGCTGTAAGTACAATGTGGACATCCAGCATGTACACAGATCTTAAAGTCCTTCAACACAGAATGAACTTCCTCACAATTTCACTGCAATTGTTCTAAAATGTCCTACATCATATTCACTTCCCGTTCTCTAACTCCATAGCTCAGAGGTAATGCCATTTCATCCCAACATGAAAAGGCGAGGGTTAGGGGAGATAGAAATATACATATATTAAAATCTCCTGGCAACAATGTCCTTCAACCCCACTTAAAATAAGTATAATTAGAGGAATGACTAATACTGCACTTCTGAAGTGGCTTGTAGAAAAAAATAATTGAATATAATAGACATAATGAGAGAAAAGAGCCCCATTTTACATTTTCAATTTTCTCAATCCAGAGTCCATTGAAACTAAAGTTTTCCATTCAATTTTTTGAAATCCGTGTATCGACACATGTTCTGAAAGTGTGATTTTCCTATTCTCTCTTTAAAGGGTCATCATGGCGATCAAGGTGCTCCTGGCACTGTGGGTCCTGCTGGTCCTAGGGTAGGTCAACTAAGAGACGTTTATCTCTGAAAGGAGCCTATGGCAGGCAGTGAGCCCCAGACCTCTTCTCCCTTGTGAGGTTTTTGCTGACTCACACAGACTTGGTTTCCTTCTTCCCTAGGGCCCTTCTGGTCCTTCTGGCCCTTCTGGCAAGGACGGTCGCACTGGACATCCTGGTGCAGTCGGACCTGCTGGCATTCGTGGCTCTCAGGGTAGCCAAGGTCCTTCTGTAAGTATGATTTAGGGAAATAATAAAGGGCATCACTGACCTAAGGGAATATCTTCTCTAGACTAAACCAAGACAATTACAACAACACATTAAAGTAATCCCCCATTTCTGTATGTTTTCTAAAATATATAAAAGTTGTCTGTATGTAATGAGCTCTATAAACCCATCCCTGCAAGTATGCCTGGGAGCAAGTTGTTATTTACATGAACTTGATTCTTTTTTACTTATTAGAACATGCTTTTGTGTGAATCTCGACGGAAAACCTGCTCTCATTCTCTCACTGTAACCAAATACAAAGCCTCCTCTTTCTTACTTACACTCTGCAGGGCCCTCCTGGTCCTCCTGGCCCTCCTGGCCCTCCTGGCCCCAGTGGTGGTGGTTATGACTTCGGTTTTGAAGGAGACTTCTACAGGGCTGACCAGCCTCGCTCACCACCATCTCTCAGACCCAAGGATTATGAAGTTGATGCTACTCTGAAATCTCTCAACAACCAGATTGAGACTCTTCTTACTCCAGAAGGCTCTAGGAAGAACCCAGCGCGCACATGCCGTGACTTGAGACTCAGCCACCCAGAATGGAGCAGTGGTAGGTTGAGATGTCCAACCAGAATGACCCTTCTCACAAGTTAGGCTTTTCAAAATCAGTTCCCACTGATATTTAGAGGAAAAAGGTATTTGGGTAAAAACTGCATTATGTGAAATCATACCCACTTAATAAAACATTTTCTTCTCCCAACCAGCACCCATTTTCAAGATTGTCTTGATACCTGTTTTTGCCCTTTTCATGGTAATATGTACCCTGATTTGATTTTCATGGAGAGGAGAGGAGGAACTGTCTAATTTAGAAAATAGCCACCCTCTTCCTGTTAATGTGGAGTAGACAATATAGCAGTACAATCAGAACTGTTACTTATGGGACTCAGAATCTTTGACTAGTAATTATTAGAACCTATATGCCACTCAATGAGAGGTTTTATGATCTGGGTCTTGTTTTTTCTAAAAGGTTACTACTGGGTTGACCCTAACCAAGGATGTACTATGGATGCTATCAAAGTATACTGTGATTTCTCTACTGGCGAAACCTGCATCCGGGCTCAGCCTGAAAACATCCCAGTCAAGAACTGGTACAGAAGTTCCAAGGCCAAGAAGCACGTCTGGGTAGGAGAAACTATCAATGGTGGTACCCAGGTAAGGAATCCTACAAACATTCCTTCTCCTACTAAATAATATCTTGTTCGGATTATTCGTTTTTTAATTATCTACATTTTAGCCCTTTACCAAAATGGGCTTTTTAAAAGAACCTGCTCTGTTCTTGGGTTTGGTTATGTCCTAGATTGCACGTTAAAGATGGATTGATTAGACATATCCATATAATTCAAAAATAATTATTCAAATGTGACTTAATTGATAATCGCTGGAGAAACTGACTAATGTCATTAAGTGTGAAGGAGTACTGGCCAGCATGTAGTCCAGTACTCATGCCACATGTATTTTCAAGATATGAGCTTTTCTGAATTTCTAATTAAAAGTTTTCATCAACTTTATTGGTGGGAATTATAGAAAACTAAAGGGGTCTGAATCTCTAGATCCTTGCTCTCTTATTTTAAAAAAGGAAACACATATATGTGTGTGTGTGTGTGTGCGCGTGTGTGTGTGTGCGTGCGTGTGCGTGTGTGTGTGTGTGTGTGTGTGTGTGTGTGTGTATCTGGGCTTTATCTGAAACAGGTCCCTTTTTGAGATGACTTGCCTCAGCTTGGTAGTTCTTATGTTCCTTCTAGGTAGCTTATATTTCAAAGACAAGTGAATTGAGTTTCCTTTAAAAGTACAAGTTCAGATCTGAGTCCGTTATTCCTCTCTATACCAGACTGTTTTTTTAAATTTGACTCTTAGTATCTGAGTCCTTCTTCATTTAACTGGAATGCCCATCTTATTCTCTGTAGTTTGAATATAATGTTGAAGGAGTAACTACCAAGGAAATGGCTACCCAACTTGCCTTCATGCGCCTGCTGGCCAACCATGCCTCTCAAAACATCACCTACCATTGCAAGAACAGCATTGCATACATGGATGAGGAGACTGGCAACCTGAAAAAGGCTGTCATTCTGCAAGGATCCAATGATGTTGAACTTGTTGCTGAGGGCAACAGCAGATTCACTTACACTGTTCTTGTAGATGGCTGCTCTGTAAGTAATAGTGAAGTATGGGAATAACATTTATTTGGGAAGTGGGATAGTGGAGCATAGACCATTAAATGAACAGATGAATGAGAGACCAAACTTATTTGATTTCTCTTTCATAAATGTATTTGTTTAAATTCAGATGGTAAATTCAGAATATTCTTATCAGATCTTGCCTTCTGAAATTTTCTGAAATACTGAAATATATACGCTGTTCCATGTATTAGTTGTCTTCTAACATGAGTTTCTTAAATGATGATGTATACCCATAACTTAAAATTACTTGAGGTTAAAAGGGCCCAAACTGTAATTTATAGTTATATGTATTTTATTTTATTTATTAGTATGACCTATATTTAATTTTTCTTTATGCCTTCTCTATAATATACTATAAATTGAAGAAAATTTAAATTCACTAATAGTAGTACTGCATAGCCACCCTACCACACACATCCTGAAAAGATAATGTAGAAATAAGCCACTTGGAATATGCATTGGAACGTTTTTTTTTTTTTATAAAATTAGACTGGTAGGAAACCTCTCCCTGTAAAGACAGCCCTGATGCTACTGTTTCAAAGATACACTTGTTGATCTGAGACACACATCTTCAGAAGGACATAAGCCAAAAAGTGGTTATTATAATATCTAGTATATAATATTATATAACATATAATTATATATAAATATTATCTAATATAATTATATATAAATATATGTTCTGTATAATTATATATTATATAATACAATTGTATGCAATATATAATTATATAATATTATACAAGATGGTTAGGTTCCGTAATAGTGCTGCTTTATGTATATTTTTCTTCTCTTTTTAAACAGAAAAAGATAAATGAATGGAGAAAGACAATCATTGAATATAAAACAAATAAGCCATCTCGCCTGCCCATCCTTGATATTGCACCTTTGGACATCGGTGGCGCTGACCAAGAAATCAGATTGAACATTGGCCCAGTCTGTTTCAAATAAATGAACTCAACCTAAATTAAAGAAAAAGGAAATCTGAAAAATTTCTCTCTTGGCCATTTCTTTTTCTTCTTTCTTAACTGAAAGCTGAATCCTTCCATTTCTTCTGCACATCTACTTGCTTAAATTGTGGGCAAAAGAGAAGAAGAAGGATTGATCAGAGCATTGTGCAATACGATTTAATTAATTCCCTTTCCCTTTCCCCCTCTCCAAAAATCTGGAATTTTTTTTTCAACAGTCTTAAACTTGTTGTGGAAAATGTCAACCTTTGTAAGAAAACCAAAATAAAAATTAAAAATAAAAACCATGAACATTTGCACCACTTGTGGCTTTTGAATATCTTCCACAGAGGGAAGTTTAAAACCCAAACTTCCAAAGGTGAAAACTACCTCAAAACACTTTCCTGTGAGTGTGATCCACACCATTAGGTGCTGACCTAGACAGAGTTGAGCTGAGGTATCTGTTTTTTGTTCAAAATACAAAGGTGCTAACTAATAGTATTTCAGATACTTGAAGAATGTTGATGGTGCTAGGAGAATTTGAGAAGAAATACTCCTCTGTGTTGAGTTATATTGTGTATTTTTTTTTCATTTGATTTAACATCAGTACTTTACATCTTATTCCCGAATAAAAGTAAGTGGATCGTTTGCCCAACATTGTCCTCTTCTTTAAATTCAGCATTTGTTCTTTGCCAGTCTCATTTTCATCCTCTCCCATGGTTCCAAAGAAGCCTTGTTTCTCGGACAAGCAGAAAAATTAAATTGTACCTATTTTGTATATGTGAGATGTTTAAATAAATTGTGCAAAAAATGAAATAAAGCATGTTTGGTTTTCCAAAGAAAATATTGAGTAGAATTCCTTGCTTCAATGCTCTTTGCAGTATAAATATGGATTATAGCGTCTCTAACCAGCCATTAGACCGAGTATTTCTCATTAGACAGGAACTATGCAAAAAGGGCAGTTTGGTATGGTAGAAAGAGCAGAGAACAAGGACCCTGGAGATCTGAGCTCCAATTCTGGCTCAGCTCCTTCTGGCTAAATGACCTTGAGTGCTTTACCTTTCTGAGTTTCAGTTTATCTATAACATGGGGAAGATTCCTTCTCTGAACTGTTAAAACATTTGCCCTACTCAAAATACATAATACCTAAGCAACATGGCAATTGTTGACCTAAGTTTATTCTAAGTAGAGGTCCATAGAACTTTTTGATTTATTATCCATTAAGCACTTTGAAACAGTGGCTGAAAGTTGGTCTATGCACAATTAATACTATTAACTAAAACAGTTTCAAATATTCAGTAAAAATGCCATACACTTAAATCTGATGCAATTGAGTACAATGCCTGTTAAGAGGTAATGTGTGTGCTGTCAATCAGCACAGACAGTTGTGGATAATAGTACCATGAACACCTACCTGTCAAATCAAATTCCCCCTGCACCTTTCAATGACATCTTTAATACACTTAAACATAGTAATGTGTCAAGTATAATCTTAAGATTCATTTAGAGCTTATTTCCTGTTGCAGAACATAATTGTGATTGTAATATTTGCCTCCTGTTATAAGTCATCTCGAGATTCAATTAGTTTTTAAAGCAAAAGACTGAACATGATAAAAATCTAAAATTAACTCTAAAAAAGTTAGCAACGTCTGCTAACCAAATGGTAACTTCAAATTGTGGTCCTTCCACCACCTAAATCAGAACACTAGAATGCTTATTAAAATGCAGATTCCCAATCCTCAACCACCAAATTAAGATTTAGTAAGGAATCAGTATTCTTTTAAGCACCTTGAAAAATTCTGACATGCACCAATTGGGAAACCACTGGGTAAGGTGATTTCAACAATCCTTTGTAGTTTTAACATTTTATGTCTGGCAAGAACGAATCAATATACCTAACCAAGCAACATAAAACTGAACCTCTGGGATCAGAGTACTAGTACTCCCCACAAATTACTAATTGAAACAGCCAAGACAAACTTACATAATAACCAGTTAGAAATCTCTGGATAAAGCATATGCTATGCCCTCAGGCTCACAGCACAAGAACAAACCATAAAGTTGATAAAGTTGGTATAAGGAAGGGAGAAAGAGAAGGAAGAAAACCGACATTTATTGAGTACCAACTACGAGCCAAAGCTATGCTACATGTTAGTAATGACTTTTGTCAAACTGTATCTAAATAGGCAGGTTTCCTAAGCAAGCAGTCACTTAATAATCATTTAATCATCCTTATGAGATAGTATAGGAAAATAGTTAAATAATGATATATCTGATAGATAACAATAAGGAAATAAATGATAGAATATCTAATAAATACTAATGAGGAAAAAATAATGATATATCTAACAGATAATAATAGGAAAATAGTGAAATAAATTTTTGTATCAATAACATTACGAGGATAATTAAACAAAAGAAAAAATGTAATAGAATGTTACAATCTTTAAAATATAATATTCAAGCACACTGTCATTAAAAATATTTTAAATGCAATGTAAAGATACTGAGTAGGTACATTTATATAGTAATGATAGAAATGATTTTTATGTCTAAATTATCCAAATCTGCTATAATGTAGTTATATTACTTTTATCATTTACAACAAATTTACTCTTAAAATATCATGAAAAGAAATAAGCAGTCACAAGTGAAAACAATCCTGGTTGAGGAGTGACCAACTCCAGGGGAAGGGTGGTCACCCTCCTGCCCACCCACTTTCTGAAAGAGAAGGAAAATCCTAACCTAAGAGTCATCCTTCACCATGTCCCAGCCACTCTGGGGGACACTGGGGAGGGGTGTACAAAGCCATACCAGGCAGCAGCATCCTCAGGGATCTCGCAGCTCAATTGCAGAGAGAGAATAAAATAATGCCTGAACACAATTTTAAACGAAGTGTCCTCTGAGGATAGCAGAGGACACTATTAATTAAGGAGATGGAATCCCAGGAAATTGACCTTAGCCTCATGCAGTAACAGTGATATTTGGATTTAGCTGGCCAGCTCTTGCCAGAGATCTCATATCACCTTCTAGCCTTCTGTCTGGCTAAATGTTTCTTTTCCAGAAGCCACATATTAGAACAGTCTGGTACTTACCAAGACAGGAGGTCCACTGTTAGTGTTTCCAGGGCCTGGGCAATGTCCTGAAGGCTTGGCCTCTGAACGGCAGGTACCCTCTTCAGAGGCTAATCACCAGACTCAAGGGAACCTCCTCACAACATCTCCCGACCCTTGGTCATGTGAAGGTCAGCTGTCTCTAACTTGTGTTACTGTGAGAGGGAAGAAGATTGCACATGAGAGAGTTGAAGGAGCTAGGTAGCCAAGGTGAGCGGAAGAGATATTAATGAAGTCTGGTAAAAAGGGTCATTTAAAATTCTAAAGTCAATACAGCTAATGCACTGGCAAAGAGCAAAGACACCTGAGCAATGCTGAACACATTTATTATGTTTAATGCCAAAAGACTTTTTTATGCTATTCCACTTAATATCACTGAAAAGGAAGTTCAGAAATTGGATTATATGTAAGAAAAGTTGGAAATGTCATTTTGGGTCAGAACAACAATCCATCTAGATAAGTACTTTGCCTTTGACAGTGGCACCAGGGGAAATTTGGGAGAAACAGTGGTTGGCACTTCCCATGAAGCCAGCCTCAAAACTCCCATTTAATAACCCATTGTAAATCTTTTTTGTACATAGATGTATCTAAACCCTTCCAGAGCCCTCTATCTCTTTTGAAATATGTTGGTATTACAGTACCAACAGGAGAGAGCTAATGCTCAATTGTTAGCTCAGCTTCCTGGCCCTCTGATCAAGGAGCTAAATATGTTTTCTATCCCTGTGCCTGGATCAGCCAGGGATTCAACAACTCAGTGGCCTGCAGGGAGCACCAGTAACTGCAACAATGGGGCCACAGACAGCCCATAATGATTGACTTATCCCTGCAGTTCAATGAAATGAGCATATAATTTGTGGTCGGCAGCCAAGGTTATGCGCACCAGCTCCACCACCGACTAGCCACGGGCCCTTGGGAAAGTCCCTTAAGTTTTCTGAGAATTTGGTTAACATACCTGCTCTCAAGAGATTTCCATCAGCATACCTACTGTGCCTATCTCACAGAACCACTGGGAAGACTAAGTGGGGCATATGTGAAAGTGTTTAATGAAGTGTAGGCAAATGTCACCTGTCATCATTAGGTCTAAAACTTCCAGTCACTTGTAATCTCCTCTTGATTTAAGTTCCTATCCCTGGCCCTCCAGTTTAGGGAGAGGAGAGACTAAAATTTAAATTTAATTAGCACCATTCTCGAACTGGTAGTCTATCAATTTTGAGTTGTGCCTCCCTATCAGTAAAAATGTGAGCTCTTACAACTAATTTTGTTAATTGATTTATATGTAAATGTTATATGTGTACTGTTGCACTAATGTATTATGTGCCATATAAAACCTACATGGAAAAAAATGTTAAAAGACAGAAAATAAATACAAATAGAAAATTCCACACTCCATTGGATCATTTGGCACACAGCTTGGCACGTATCACCTACCCACCCCCATTTCAGAGACTATTGCTCTAAACAGGACTCAAGGTGGGCTCCAGGGGAGAACAGGACATCAGTGAACTCCTGAAATAGAGTGCTAAATTTTGTGTGTGTGTGCATATTTATTGGAAAAGGGTCCACAACTTTCTTCAGCTAAGCCAAGGGGTACATGACCAAAAAAGATGTTATAAACCAATAACCAAAAGAAGTACTACTCACTTCATTAAACCTGGCCTTTTCTGAACTAGACTTTCATATCTCAGCTTGGGTCTCATGCTCAACACGCTGCATCTCCTATCCTAAGACCCAAGAGAATGAACCAACAATGGCCCAAATTAAAATAGAGGTTTGTCATTCATTCTTTCACTTCGCTGCTATAGACCTCTATCCTATGCTTTAACAAGTCTTCGCACATGCTTTATGACCCAGCCTTATACTCTGCAACATCAAAATGCACCTGTCCACAGAACTTCTTCAAATGAGAACAAAGTCAATAATGGAGATCAATTAATGAGGTATTCCTTTTAGGTAAAATATGCAAATGTAAGTTATATTTTCTTTTTTTGAAAAAAAGAAGTTTTAACCTAAAAGGGATTAAAAATCTGGGCACTATTAGAGGTTGTAAGGACAGTAATAGGAACATGTTTTTCAGGGACCCTCAAATCACCTCTTAGAACCAAAATGTCTCCTCTTCATCTGGCTGCTCCCAAGCAGAGCTATTATTCTGAGTCCAAGGTGTAAGAGTAATCTTGGCCAGAATTAGCAATCCTAATGGATGCTAGAAAGGTATCTTTAAAACTACAATTCACTACATATTTAAAGATGTACTTTATTATTACTAATCATAAACACTAAATGTACTTTTCTGCTAAAGTAAATATTTTTCTGCTGCAGCATTGCTGTTGGTGTCCACTGAATAATTAACCATAAACAGCATGGAAAAAAAACAGAAACGATTTTTTTTTTTTTCATGGAATCTATTAATGCCAGGCAGGATAAGAACACTTACTCACAAACCACTGTGCTGAGTGGATGGCCTTTCTCTCCCTACTGGATGTCACTTCAAGTTCACTGCTCCCCCTGCTGACTGGATAATAGAACACCCCAGTCTTTTAACACTGCCACATGCACAACATCAGAGAATGAAAACTCGGATTTAGGAGGAGAAAATAGAACAGTTTCCTGTGCTTATTTCCTGTCTGCCCCAGACACACAGCCTTCTCTCCAGATGGTGGAGAGATAGTGTCCATAGTGGTCTACCTTATGTCCTCAATGCTCCCTTTTTTTAACTTACCCTCTCTAATCCATCCTTAATATCTCTCTCATAGAGCTAATAAATGGAAGTCCCAAGGAGAAAACCATAAGGCTCAAAAGGAGAATGGCCTTTTGGGTGAGCAGTGCTGCCCAATGCTGCAAATGTTGCCCCCAAGTACCATGAGTAATCCTTCAGGATTTAAGAGGTTTTAAGGATTATATGGAACAGAGAGAAGAGGATGTGCCAGAAAGAACAGGAGCTTAGTAAGCCGAGCTATCTGGATTTAAATCCTGTCTCCACCATTTCATCATCCATAAAATGGTGATAACGATGGCACTACCCATCGGACTGTTAGGATCGGAAGCAGGAATGCATAGCAGCTTGTGAGGTTGGTGTAGAGAAAGTACCCAGCACCACTGTTATCATTATCCCTACAAGGCTGGATCTTCGTGAAAGCCCCGCCCCCTTTTAAAAATTTTTTTATTTTATTTATATTTTTATACAGCAGGTTCTTATTAGTTATCCATTTTATACATATTAGTGTATAAATGTCACTCCCAATCTCCCAATTCAATACACCACCACCAGCCCCCACCACTTTCCCCCCTTGGTGTCCATACATTTGTTCTCTACATCTGTGTCTCAGTTTCTGCCCTGCAAACTGGTTCATCTGTACCATTCTCCTAGGTTCCACATATATGCGTTAATATATGATATTTGTTTTTCTCTTTCTGACTTACTTCACTCTGTATGACAGTCTCTAAATCCATGCACGTCTCTACAAATGACCCAATTTTGCTCCTTTTTATGGCTGAGTAATATTCCACTGTATATGTGTACCACATCTTCTTTATCCATTCGTCTGTCAATGGGCATTGATGGGTGGCATTGGGTTCCCTCCCTGTTGGTTGTTTGGCCTGAGGCGGCCCAACACTGGAACCTACCTGGGCTCTTTGGTGGGGCTAATGGTGAACTCCAGGAGGGCTCACGCCAAGGAGTACTTCCCGGAACTTCTGCTGCCAGTGTCCTTGTCCTCACAGTGAGACACTGCCAGCCCCCGCCTCTGTAGGAGACTCTCCAACACTGGGAGGTAGGTCTGGTTCAGTCTCCTATGGGGTCATTGCTCCTTCCCCTGGGTCCTGATGCACACACTACTTTGTGTATGCCGTCCAAGAGTGGAGTCTCTGTTTCCCCCAGTCCTGTCGAAGTCCTGCAATCAAATCCCACTAGCCTTCAACGTCTGATTCTCTAGGAATTCCTCCCCCCATTTCCAGACCCCCAGGTTGGTAAGCCTGACGTGGGGCTCAGAACCTTCACTCCAGTGGGTGGACTTCTGTGGCATAAGTGTTCTCCAGTTTGTGAGTCACCCACCCAGCATTTATGGGATTTGATTTGACTGTGATTGCACCCCTCCTACCATCTCACTGTGGCTTCTCCTTTGTATTTGGATGTGGCGTATCTTTTTTGGTGAGTTCCAGTGTCTTCCTGTCGATGATTGTTCAGCAGTTTGTTGTGATTCTGGTGCTCTCACAAGAGAGAGTGAATGCACCTCCTTCTACTCCACCATCTTGAACCAAATCCTTCCCTGAAAACCTTTAACTACATTGCTAAGAAAAGTAATCACCTTTCTACAGGTACTATCTTCTCTGACAGCAGTGGCCTAAAACGGCAACACATCTACAATTCAACTACTACACTTCAATTTTTTCTACCACAAATAGATTCTAGCAAACTTCCAAACCCTCACAACTTTTGGTGACTACTTCTCCACAATCCAATTTTTTAAAGTACTTTTATTAAAAGCTTGAAAATCTTTTCAATTTTTTACAACAACAAAATAATAATTTCACTCTGACAGTTAAAAAAATAAAAGAAGTAAAATTTCTGACAAATAGAACAAACTTGCATTTAATTGGTCTCTGTCCTATGCCATTAGGTTCTTCCAATTTTTGAGAGAAAGTTTCTGATCATAGAAATGGCCCTTTTGCTCACTCGGAAGCCAGCTTTTCTACACAAATTGGCTATAACTCATACATGTTGAATTATCCAAACTTCTGACACTTAATCTTCACAATTTGATTTTCTAAAACTTTGTCTCTGGCAGTGGAAATCCTAACTCAAGAATTATCAGCACAAGAGATGATCATAATTATTAAATTCATGTCCTCAGGGAAATTTCTTGGCCTATATAAATTTACTCAAGGGCTTTAAACATCACTAAATCACCTATTATTGCCAGTGCTTTGAATGTCTATATGAGTAATATTATAAGTGGATCCACTTCAAGGAAATATAAAAGAAGCTTTGATTATAGTTATTTCCAACGTGGTTTTTCCATCACTGATTATAAGCCTCCTTTCCTTTATAATACAGAAGTCTAAAATAATTTCAAAAACTTTTATCAATGTAACTAAATTAAAGTTTCCATCTACTACTTTGCTCATCATGATATGTTCCTAATCAAAAAAGGTAAAAAGACCTTCAGATAACATCTAGAAAATTGCCCATTTAACCATTTTTCTGGATTATTCACAACAGATATTTACTTTTACTTATTGCTGGGCATGCTATTAAAATATAGTGAACTTATGGTCAATTTGAAGTGCCATATGTTTTCTTAGATTTTCTTCAACTAAAATATTACAATAAACACTCACCTTGCCATCATAAATTATGAAAAAGAACTGTGCTTTTCTTCTCTCAAGCTTGGGAAGGCTATCTATCAAACAGAGTACAAAGTCCACTAAATCCTTTGAACCTTTGAAGAGAGAAAGACAAATCAATGCCAAAAATGATGTGCCTTCTCACCAATACACAAATTAAACTGTGTATTTTATAAGATTTATAGGGTAACTGAGCTCTTTTTATTATCATTTCTGCTAGGTATCTGTCAAGTGAGTCTAATTCAGTAAAATAAATTGATACGTTGGGAGAAATCTCTAGTCTCCATTCTAGGTTGGGGAGAAAAACATGCAGACAGTTTAGTCACCCTATACCACTTGTATTATGATTTAATTGGTCTGAAATATTGTTTTAAAACTCCCTTGGTGATTGTAATATGCAGCCAGTCATGAGAAAAATTGTACTAGACTAAAGCCACAGTAAAATCACTGGTAAAGTTGGAAGTATGTGAATATGTGCCTTTTTCTAGGAAGAAAGTGTGCAATACTTCTCAAAGTTCTTCCAGACCACACATAATATCTACCTAATCAGAATTGCTGGGGGTGGAGCCAAGGCATCTGGTATTTTCAATGAGTAGTGAGGTGATTCTCATGTACTCCCAAAGTTTGGGCACCATTGGTTTATTGCTGTCATCATATTATTGACATATTCTTGGATGATTCTGTGCCCCTTTCCCCAAAAACTATTAGGACCACAGCTCTAAAATCATGGGCTCTCTAAGCTGCTTTAAATGAGAACATGTAATGGCTCATTGAACACATGAGCAGTTAATTTGGGAACAGTTGCAGCATTATAAATGCGCTTACTTATTGCAAACCCAATTAATCCAGTCAGGAGGAGTGTTAATTACAAAGGAGTTTGGAAATTAGTGTGAGTGCTTGACTAAATGCCTATATTTTGACCTATTATATTGTCTGTCTGGTAATTTATTTAAAAAATAATTCCATAGGGGCTTCCCTGGTGGCGCAGTGGTTGAGAGTCCGCCTGCCGATGCAGGGGACACGGGTTCGTGCCCCGGTCCGGGAAGATCCCACATGCCGCGGAGTGGCTGGGCCTGTGAGCCATGGCCGCTGAGCCTGCGCGTCCGGAGCCTGTGCTCCGCAACGGGAGAGGCCACGACAGTGAGAGGCCCGCATACCGCAAAAAAAAAAAAAATAATAATTCCATAGGCGGTCTCATGTATATATGTGCATATATCTCACATTCCAGGACTGATTTTGTAATCTTGGAAATACCCTAATTATGAAAATCCACAGCTTTAGAGGTGGCTACTCTGGTATTTCAAATAGCATTATTGAAATCTACACCAGAGGATATGTTAATTAGCATAAAGGATGTTAAAAATAAATTTTCATTGTTGACAAAATGGTCTTGAAGCTATTTTGACTAGCTAATAAACATTTAATATTAACAAAATTTGGGCTAAGCCTTACTCTGCTTATAACATAACACTTAATAGCAAGATTGTCAAGAAAAGACAAATAGTCCAATCTATTTTCAACCACCAGAGGCTACCTATATTTACCCCAAACTCTTGAATCACTAAACCGGCTTAGATCGGTTCACATAATGACTTCCCCCCCAAAACTGAGAAATGGCACAAGATGGCCAAGAAAACGACACATAAAGCAAAACTGTATTTAATTGATTAAAAAAATAGAATAATGCACAAAACAATAACTGTATGTCTCTAGGAGCAGTGGAATATCAATCAAAACAAATCCAGATATAGCAGAAAGCAATTCGAAGGCTTCCAAAGCTGCCAAGAAACTCTCTCCTAATCTGGGAACAGCCAAGATTTACTAGGTCTGTGTGCTTTTATGGCCCCCCCCCCTTGGACATAATTTAAAAGATAGAGGCAGAGGCTTAGCCAAGGTGGGCCATTCCACTCCTCTCCTCTGAGAATTTAAAACTTGGAGTGGAGAATGACAGAGACTGACAGCCACTGAAGTTGAGGCATACTAATGGCAATACTCTAGAGACAACTATGTACTTCTGCTGATGAGGTCCCAGAACTGTACTAGTGTGGGGTTGTTCTTTGAATTATGAAATAATCCAGTATCCTTCCACAAACTTTCTTTTTTGCTTAAGTTAGAGAAAATTGGTTTCTGTTATGTAAAACAAACAAACAAAAAAACCAGTTTTGATTAATACACCTAGTAAAAAGAATACGGTAAAAATGGGGGAATATGGGACAATCTTACTTATTCTAAGTAGATACTTAGAGTTAATAGAAATAAGAATCAAACATTTGAATGGTTTTAGAGAGTATCCAGAGAAAGAACACTGTTGGAATACAATTCTCTAAGGGTTTATGGTGTTTCTGCAAAATGTCTTGCAAAAGCACTGACTATCTTTGTTTTGGACTATCTTTTCAAGGATGCTTATATAGTGATAGTGAACAGCCTTGGAAGACAGAGGTAGTGTCTCCCTCCAGAGTGGAGGGCAAGTTACTATCCAGTATAATAAAGATGTTTTCCTACAGGGCAAATGTCAGGCAGGTTTGCTTAAAAGATTTGGGTTCCCTATGCTTGGTGTTCCTCAGTTGTGACACATTCATCAAGTTGCCCTGCATGCCCCCATGGGACTTGGGGTCAAGAGGACCAGAAGTAAACATAAAAATCATGTTGCTTGCCTTGCCATGAGTAATAAAGTTCTTTGTCTGTGACCCAAAAGTCACACGTCTTCTGCCAGCATCTATTAAACCGTGGCAGGCTCACATTGTAGCCTTAAAGGAGAGAAAATTTCAGACCCTTCACAATTCTTGACAAACATTTCAAAGAAGAATTCATATCATAATGAAGGTGCATCAGTTCTGTATTCCCGTATTTCAAGTTGCCTAGCAACTAGTTGGTCACCATTGATCTGACAATCTGCAGTAATGAAAGACCATGCTATGTAGAAAAGTGTGATTGAACTATATGCTTCTAGATGACAGAGATTGTCTGATTCATCTCTGTATCTCCATTACTACCTAGCCCAATACCTAATATAGACTGCATGCTCAATGATTTTATGTAGAACAAATTATTAAATGAAAGAATTATTGACTATTAAAATAACTCTGCTGGGCTATGTATAGAGCTGTAGTAAATAAGATAGTTTTAAATCTGTATAATAGGTACTTTTCCTCAGAATCATTCTGTTTCTTCAGGTTCACTTAAATGTAAATAATAGAGGTCCACTCAAGGAAGTTTAAGAGACAGGGTGATGCATAGAGGTATAAGAGCAGGAAAGGTAAACAGCTCTGCTGAAACTGGAGCTGGAAGGTGGCTGTTTAAGGTAGCTTTAGAGATCTCAGGAGCAGGAATTTGTGACTCTTTTCTCTACAGCTCCACCACTAATCTGGCTCATTCATATTCTGCATGTTTGTCCTTTCAGATCTGCTATTAATTGGCAATCTTTTTTTAAAAAACTTGCTATTCTAATTCCCTAGGGAGACATTCCAGTGCAGTTCATATATCCCTTGGCAGCCTATTAACTCGTGACCTTTGAGTAGACATCCCATCAACTATGATCTTTAAAGTCATGTGGTATAACAGGTGACCACCTAGGCACCAGAAGCCTTTTTAAAGGGGGTGAGCGCATGAAAGGCCATTCTACTTGAATGTATGTTGCCTATCTATCCTTCTCACCCTCTTCCTATCACTTCTTTCTCTTGAAAAATATGTATATTATTTCACGTGGTTTGAGTATTATTTTTAATACTAAGTGTTCTTACATATTAGTTTTTATTTAAAAATGCTTACACCAGAAACCTTGTGAGAGAGGGGACAAAGAATGTGAGTTAAAAAATAAACGACTAAAGGTCATTAAACATGCAAAAAGACTGTTCAATTCCTCTAGCAATTAAAGAAATACAAAGTAAAACCTCACCTGGTCTATGGCTAGGCTTCTTTTGAAAATAATAATGTTTTAGCCAAAAGATCAGCCTCATATATAGTTGACATGATATATACAGTGATATATATAGTGACATGATATGACTATGACATATATAGTCTCATATATAAATTGGTACAAAATTTCTGGAGAGCAGTTTATTAGTATGTATCAAAAGCCTTAAAAATGTTTACACTTGACAAGTCATTATTCTACATCTAGGAATGTATCCTAGGAAATGAATCCTTGATTTTTCTAAAGATTTTTGGACAAGGAGAGTCCACATGAAGAGTTTCTCATAAAGCTGTGAGACCCTGGTTTTCTTTCTACTGTCCAAGTCAGAGCAACGCACAGCTATCCTTCAATGCAGCTGTTCAGAGCAACCTAAGCTTTGAAGGAGAGCTATGCCAGTCTGAAGGACAAGCACATGAATCACAGAAGTCTTTGAGAAATGCCATGTCCTTCTTCATCTGAAGAATGAAGCCAACAGAAAGAACTGGAACACTGCAGCTCTCAAAAAAGCCACAGCAAATACACTCTTTGAACTGGCTCACCTGACTAAGCGCTAATCCAATCCTCTGAACAGGAGGTGTCATGGCAAGAAGCCTCCACAATACCAAAGACTGTATTTAAAATGTATGTTTTATTGCCCCCTCTTCCATTGGAGGCAATCTCCAATTGACTATTGTAAAGTCACATTCCCCTAGCTTCTATATCTCACCAGCATGAAAGTGTTAAAAATGCCTGAAGGAAAGACACTACAACAGCAGTAGGTACATGTGCAAAAATAATGACTGAGCATCACATCATATCTTGGGTGCAACAGTCATCATAGCCTTATTTACAGCAAAACATTGGAAAGTAATCAAATATCTAAAAAATAGTGGATTGGCTAAAGTAGATATGGCACATCCATATAATGGATTGCATTGCAGTTATTTAAAATGTTCTCAAAGAATACTTAATGATATGAGAAAAAATTAATAACCATATACTAAAACAAGTAGATTACAGTGAAATGCATCTCATACAGGAGATAGGTTTTAAATCAGCACATGATAAAAAAAATCTCATGTGGTTAAGAACTACCCTTGAAAATCTCCAGTTTGGACACCAAATACTATAACTTCAACACAGTTTTTCTTTTTAGTATCAGAATAGATAATTGTTTCTGTGATTGAGCATCAAAGCAGTTGGCTTAAGTTTTGACCACATTGTAGGAAAATGTATATTTTTACCATTAGAATCATAGTCAGTGTAGCAAGATGCACATACTATAAGAGACAGAGAAATTGAGAATGAATGAGGAAATAGCAAATTCCTATCCCCTATCTCATGCTTATTCCAGGGCATACACTCATGAACAAAATGAACAGGAAATTTAAAAAATCTATTTAAATTGTTATCTCTCTCACACAGGCAGACTAAAATTCACATAAGTTAAAAGTAGTGGGACTTCCCTGGTGGCACAGTGGTTAAGACTCCGCGCTCCCAATGCAGGGGGACCCGGGTTCGATCCCTGGTCAGGGAACTAGACCCCACATGCATGTCGCAACTAAGAGTTCACATGCCACAACTAAGGAGCCCGCAAGCTGCAACTAAGGAGCTGGCGAGCTGCAACTAAGGAGCCCGCCTGCCGCAACTAAGACCTGGTGCAACTAAATAAATAAATACTTTTTTAAAAAGTAGTGACTATATACATAAATCATTATATAAGTCCAAGTTTGTTTAAAATTTTTCATTTTATAAAGACATGCAGAAAAAATCCAGAAAGGATATATGTAAACATCGTAATAGCCATCACCCTTAATGAGACCTGAGAATTGTCAGGTTTCTTTCCTTTCTCTTTCTGAATTTTTCAAAAAAATGTAAATGAACATTTAATATTTCCATTATCAGAAGAAAACTGATTATTTTTAAATGATACTCAAAAAACATAGATGATACCTTTAAAACTAAGCCTTATTTTATTACAAATGCTTAACAATATGTAGTTTTTGGTGTGCAATTTCTGTATCCAAAGAACAAGGATTTGGTTAAACAAACTACTGCTAAACATGACAGAAACAGAAGAACACATTTATAATTTAGGAATTTCAATCAACAAACAGAATTCTATTAGTTCACCTCAGTAAAGCAGTGCTATTAGGGACTATTGAACAGAACTATACAACAGCCTCCTTATGCTGAACTGGACATTCAAACGTACCTGTCAAAAGAAAAGAAGGGTTCTCTCTAGACATGGATTACATAAATATTCAAAGTCTACAGTAAATTACCTTAGGAGGTGCCTTCTGAGCTTCCATAAATTCCTATCCTTTATGCGTTTCCCTAAAATATCATTAAAACACCTATTACAGCAATACTTTCTCTCCTTCATTCATAAAAGATGCATAGATGCATTCATGTAATAAAGGAAATTTCTCACTGAAACACATGTATCACTCTAGTAAGGCTGTTTCAGTGACTGAAAAAAATAAATGACTCATATGAAAAGGATTTAAAAGACAGGTCGATTAAAATAGTTCTTTGATTACGTAAAATTACTGGTGGTTGATCCATTGTGTCAGATGTGAAATGAGATCAAACAGTAAGTTTTAAATTCTCAACATTAAATTGAATTAATAAATTGAGCAAAGACATGGTTCAAGTAGGATTGAAAGGTTCTGCTGAAACCAGACTGTTTAGATACGTTAGCAACACAGCTACAAAGACCGAATATCTTATCAGAAAGCAGTATAGGCTGTGGAAAATTAATAGACAGTGCTAGACCCCATCTTGGTGTAAAATTACATGGAAGGGATTAGGAAGTGAGGGGAAGGTAATTAAGTAGAAAGAACAGCCGGAAAGAATTGAAAAGCGAAAGATCAGATGGTCTGAGTTTGAGCCCCTCACCATCTGTTGGCAATCATCAAAATTTATTTGATCTTATTGTGTATTTACTTTGTAAAAGGGAAAAAAATAAAACTTCATTCTAATGAATGAATAGGTGAGATGCAAGGCAAATGCCTATTATAACAGAGCTCATTATTATGGCAAGCAAAATCATTACCATTGCAACATAACAAATACAATTAATGCAATTTAATTGTTCCATCTTTGTCCACATCCCTGACATCAGCATCATAAAAAGGTTCTTATGTTTTCCTGGCTTTCTGTGATTTAGTCAGAGGGCTTTGTCTGCAATTTTACTGTCATTGTTTATTGTATGTCCGTCCATACAATTTGCTCTTGTAAAATTTCTGAGTGACTGCATGTATCCATTAGGAAAGTAGGTCAACCAGCCACTTAGTTTCCCCTTCTAATCGACATCGGCACCTGTCATTTCAATATCAGTTAAGAATGTTACTATCTACGCAGTTATATAAAGAAGAAAACTCAATTCTTTCCTCGGCTTTACCTCTGGCCCCTGTATTCACTCAACAACCAAATCATTCTAAATGTTTTTCCTACATGCTTTACCTTTTAAATATTTTGGTGCTTCCTCCACTCTTCTTCACCTGTGCTGCAACCTTTCACTTCAGGCTTTCATGGTCTTTCACCTTAACTACTACCTGTCTTTTTTCCTGTCCCCCTCAAATCCATCTTCCATCACACAGAGAAGATACAAATCTGACCTTTCAATTCCCTGTTAAAAGATTTCTGTTTTCACAGTACTTACAGGATAAAGTCAAAAGGCATCTGTGTGGTCTATGAAACCCTTAACCACAGTGTCCCCTGACAATTTTACTTCTCTAGCTCTTCTCTCCCATCTCACAGTTTATACCTTTCAGCAAAACCAGAGTGAGTAATTTATAAAGCAACTGCTAATAAATAATTAAGCAATTTTTATTATAATCAACTCATGACATGCCTCAGGGACAAGTATTTTCATTCATTCTTTAGGCCTGTGCCATGCATTACTATTTTAAAATTAGCTGCTAGGGTTTTAGAGTGAGAGCCTTGCAAGTAAGGCAGAACAGACTACACAGCCAGCTGTCACACAGGAGCATCTGTGTAAAAGGTCTCCATACAGCTCAGCGAGACTAGCAGATACGTCATCGTACACCTGGACATATATTAGTATTGCCTGCCAGTCAGGTAGTGTGCAGCTACACAGGAGAGCTGTATATTTTCCTTTATTAAAAAATGATTGAGACAGTGTTTTCCTTTGTCTGTATCATCTTTCATGTACCTAGCAACACACTTTTAGGATGCCGGATATTTGAAAGCTTTATCAGAAAAGGATGGCTGCATCAAATCAAGGGTTTAATTTAGTTCTGAAGTTGCTTGAGGAAAATAAATTGATGTGAGGTTTTTAATTTTAAAGTTACATTTGCATTGCGGATGGACTATTTAACAGTTCACATAATCAACAAAATTACTGCTGAAGCCAAGCTTGTGTTAATGAGATATTCTAATATCTGGGTAAGTGGTTTCCCTCTGAAAAGTCATATCATGTTTGCTTGTTTGTTTAAGTTTGTTAATCGTAAGAAGCTACCTTCTTCTGATGAAATAATAGTTGAATGTCTCCACAAAGTAGTCAGCTCCTTGCACATGATGTTAATTTCCTTTTAGGGACTAACATATCTGGGTAAGTGGAAATATTCTACCCCCCTCCCCACACCCTCCCACCTTAGAAAAGAATGTGCAGATCCAAATTTGTGCAAACTGGTTTAAAATGCTAATTCATTACTATGCCAAATGCCAGTGAAGAGATATTTTTAAATGTCTTGGGTATTCTATATACCTATAAATGGATGAAATAAACATTGAGCCAGTAAAATGTGAACATTCTGAATTTTTTAAATATTAAATTTTCTTTTTAGAAAGAAAAGATAAGAGTTGTATGTATTTTTTATAGTACAGCACACTTTTTTACTATATACTTTTAACAGCTCTACTAAGGTAAAATCAATACAAAATAAACTGCACATACTTAAAGAAAACAAATCAATGTACATATTTGATATGTATGTATGTATAATACTTTACTGTGTCAAGTTAAAAAATTAGAAATGAATGAACAAGGAAACTATCAGCTATATCCATTGTACTATAGATAATCACAATTAAAACTTTAGGACATGCCCTTCCACGTTTTCAAAAATCTATTCATATACATGTATGAATAAAATAGATACAGGCTTCTACTTCAATCAATTTGGGAACAAACTACTTATACTGCACATAGTTTTTCATCTTTTAAACTAAAGTTTTCATGAATATTTTCCACATCAATAAATATCTTCCTAAAGATTACATATATATGTGCATATATATATGAAATGTACATTTTTGTTTATCAGTAGTAAAATTATTACAAAATGAATGATGAAGACAATAATCACCTTTAACTAGGAAATACAATCATAGAAATAACCATACAAATAATTGTGTGGTTACACTATTACACTCTCAAATAATTTTAATCTACATGTATGAATTATGAATATACATATGTACATATAATATTTTATCTTTATTAAAATAGTAATAAAACTACATGTATTATTTTGTACCCTAATTTTAAAGGAATTTTAATATTTTATACATTTGCAATTTTTTTGTTTTAAAAAATTTAAAAATACAGAAGTGAATGAAGAAGGAAATTATCACCAATAATTCTGGTAGTATAGATAATCACTATTAAAACTTTGGAATAACATCCTTCTGGAGAGATAGATATAGATAAAATTGTGTTATTACTTAAACCCTATTTGTAATCTAAATTCTATATGAGCATTTTTCCGTGTTATTAAACATCCTTTTAAGGAATAATTTTAAATAGCAGAATAGTTTTATAATATGGAGTACTTTTGTCTGTATCATCTTTCATGTACCTAGCAACACACTTTTAACATGCCAGATATTTGAAAGCTTTATCAGAAAGGGAAACACCTATCAGAAAACACTGAGTACTACAACATCTTTTAAATCTTGGCCATTTTATAGCTAAATTTTTCAGTTTTAAAAACATGTATAGTTCTTTAATTAGTAATGAGGTTAATTTTCTTTTCAAATGCTCATAGGCCTTTTTTTTAAAGTCTTATTTATTTTGTCAGTTCCATACACTGTATTTTTCCCAGTTTATCATTTGCTTTTCTGTATTTATACACAGAAGTTTCCAATATTTTCCTTTATAATTTTTTCTTTTGCTTAGCCTAAATATTAATTTATATGTTTTTAATTTAAAATTTTATTTCATTGTATATTTTTAATTTTTCACATCTGGAATGTATTTGGTAAATGATGTAAGGTAACCAAGCATCCTTGCACATGAATTTGAAATGGCATCTTTATCTCATAATAAATTCTTATGTATGCATTTGAATTTAAAATGTGTGCTAGTGGAGTGATGAAAGCTGCAGTTCAATCTCCAGGCTTTTGTTCCTTTTGTATCTTTTTAGTTAAATGTGGCATTGATTTAGGGTAGTGCATTTTTTTTATAAACACTATGAAGTGCTGTTATAAGACTTACATTTCGATTTATATACAAACATTTAGTTATTTTTCCTCTTCAGATTTATATTTTCTTTTAAAGCAATACAAGCTTTCTGTAGGAAAAAAAATGTTACTAAATAAAAGTGTAAAGAAGCAACAAAAATTATTTTAATCCCTCTTAATCTTAGTACTCAACAGCAACCACTGATAACACTTAGGCATATTTAATTCTGAGATTTTTTTTTTCTCTCTTCTCCCCTTTGTAGGGGCTATGAGAGATGTAAATAAAGATTTTTAAATGGTTTCAAAATGATGATTTTTAAAAATTTTTCCAGTACAGCTTTACAGTGTTCTATAATAATAAAATTCTTTATTCTTCTAGTAAAGTTTAAAATATATTTTTTTAAACCTAAAAATGTAAATTCATACTCTAGAAACAGAAAACAAATAAGTTTTCCTAAATTACTCATTAAAATGGAAATTCTCTATTTCACCAGCGGGTGGCAATCTCAACATATACACAGTTTAGTATTTTCAACAGAACTGTTTGATGCAAAGGGAAAAACTACCTAAAATGTCTGACAATCGTAACTCCAGCAGCTGTTTCTTGCCCTTTAGTTGTGATTAAAAAAAGAAAATGAGAAACCTGCAGGACTAATCACAAGTGAGAACATTACACAACATGGAACAAAATTACCTTGGCTTAATGTCAGCTCAGTGAAAATAAAAGCTATGTGTTAAAATATTATTCCTCATGTGCTCCCAAAGAACACAGTGTTTTAAATATATCCAGATAGGACTAAGAGTTTATATCAAACAAATGTCCTACAATTACATGAATTGCAGCTATTGCTAAAAAACAAAACAGTATGAAAAGTAATGGAGAATATAACTGTGATGGGAAAACAGCAAGTTTGAATTGTTAGCAAAACATCCAACACACATAGCTGAGCCACCATTATAGTTAAAGGCAGTCAGGATAGTAGAAAGCTTGCAAGGGCAGGAAAATCCACATGGGGAAATACTTGCAAATAACAGTCTGAAATTTCACTTATGTCCAATTTTAGAAACAAAAATGAACATAAAATCAAAGTAATTGGTTTCTAAGTGCAAAATTCAGTAATCCCAAACATCAGATCATGAGAAAAAGCAGTTTTGGGTGCTTTCACTGATAGTTTTGATCCACGTATTTATACACTCAGTCTCCAAACCAAATATAGTATAAATATGGCAAATTTTTTATTTTATAGAAAACACCATGGTCTTTTGCACTGGTAATTTAAAATAAATTTAATAGCAAAATCACTTGAGAGAGAGACAGAGAGTGAATCCTCAAAGTATAGGGCAATCTAAAATTGAGGGTAGGGTTAGCAGCACGGTTGTAGAGTTGATCTTCAAACCAAGTACATGCTCTGAGACAGAGCTCTGAATCCACTCTGTTCAACCCAGTTCCCTCTGAACCCCCCTCGGCTATCTACAGTTTGTTAGTTCCCATTTTCTACCTGCTTCTATTCCACTGCTCTAGAGCCTACTAAGACTAGGGGACAAGGCATAGTGAGAGTTTGACTCAGGATTCAACAATGCTGAAGCCCTCTGGCAAACAGGTAGGCACTCCCTCAAGGAGCTCATAAAGACTTAGGAACCTCTAGGGAGAACTATTTGGGAAAAAATAAGTGGCAAGGACAATAAAACTGACTTAGAAACAAAGCCATAGTAGCTTCAAGAGTAAGGCCTTCTAAAATGGGTGACTCTTGATGGTAACTACCCCCAATTCAACCTCAGGAACTCATATTAAAACTTGAGTATAAATGAAAATCTAAAAACGACCATCCTCTCCAATAGCACCTAATATCAAGAAAGGAAACATTCTCATCCACTGCACCATCCATTCCTTTCAACCATTCCTCATATAGTGTAAGGTTTCTAGACTCTTCTCTACTTGCTTCTTGTTATCAGTGTCATTCTCAGGGTGTAGATTCCCATAATTAAACCCAATATTCTAGCAATGAGGAACAAAGCAGGGCTTCTATAAGCTAGGCACCTTTTCTCCATTAATAGGGTACCACAGTCCTTTAGCTTTCTTAGTATTGACCTAGAACATTGAGCAAATATTTATTAGAGATCAGTTTAATGTAAACAGCACTAAAATAGGCAATCTGCTATCTTAAACGCTGTGAGCCATAGTCAGCAATCTAAGGGGGATTAAAGTTACTCAAAAGATGGTGATAGATGAATTAATGCATGATCAAGTGCCAAAATGGGCATTGCAGATTCCAAGAGCTTTAGTAGTTCAGAGTCAAGGAGTAGTTTTGGCAGACAGGACTTAACAGCTCACATTCATTGAGAATTTATTTAGTGCCAGGCTCTGTTCCATGTCCTTAGTATGATTTCATTTAATCCTCACATCAACCCTATGAGTTAGATACTATTATTATCTCCATTTTACAAGCAAGGAAACTAAGGCTTAGAGATGTTAAGTAATTTATCCAAAAGAACACGTGAGTAATTGGGAAGATCTGGTTCTTAAACCTAGATAACATGACTCCATTCTGCTATGCGTTCTCCCTACACAGCTGTTGCACCTTTGGTTTCTCAGTCATGCCCAAAAAAATCAAAGGTGTCTCATTTAGCTTAGTTCATGGTGGCTGCTTTCTGATCTTCAGGGACTTACACTTCTACGCTCCCTTTTTTATGTGAAAACAGGCAAACTGGCTGTAATGAAACAGCCTGAATCTTTGTCACATCTGAGTCCGCTGCATTCATGAGGATCCAGCCCACACTGACAGGTTAGGGCTCCATGAAAATGAGCAGCATAAACATCAAAATAACCCATAACAGGGCTTCCCTGGTGGCACAGTGGTTGAGAGTCCCCCTGCCAATGCAGGGGACACGGGTTCGTGCCCCGGTCCGGGAAGATCCCACATGCCGCGGACCGGCTGGGCCCGTAAGCCATGGCCGCTGAGCCTGCGCATCTGGAGCCTGTGCTCCGCAGCGGGAAAAGCCACAACAGTGAGAGGCCCTCATACCGAAAAAAAAAA
>NW_020175410.1:11923657-12007840 GCF_003031525.2 Neophocaena asiaeorientalis asiaeorientalis | reverse complement strand
CAAAAAAAAAAAAAAAAAAAACCATAACAGAAGATTTATGAAAAGTGTTGATATTATGATCCACTTCTGATTTGGGGATAGTAACACAGATAATTCAAACTATTTACATCTTTTTCACTCAAATAACAAGCAAGACAGAATGCAAATTGTGGGTAATGTGCTGCAATAGACATTATGGGTATTCACTGCAGGGTTTGGAAAACGTCTGTGGATCTTTGGAAGCAGGTATACTTCTTAACATCTTTTTTATTATGACTTAAGTTTTTTAGCCCAAGCACACAAGTCTAGTGGGAGAGGTGAGTGTGGAAAGTACTACATACCACCAAAGGGAAATACCCCAAAAGGAAAAAATCCTCCCCACAAAATTAGTTGAGAATATTTATATTAAATGAAAGCCAATAACTCTAGACCTATTATGATCATATTCACAGCCTCGGGAGGACAAGGCTATGAATAATGATAAAGTAGAAAGAACTCTTTCTACAGTAATAAAATATTAGTCTTTTTACTACTGTTCTTGGGGGAGGGGGAACAAAACAAAATTTGTCAGCAAACATGAATAATCTCTATTAGACTAATGAAAAGTGAAAAAAAGCTACCAAGAAAAAGTGATTTTTATGTCCTTTGTTAAATAACTTAAACATTTATCTAGACAAGTATCATATTTAAGGAGCCAAAGTCAGCCTCAAAGGGAACCAGCTGGCCATGAAATATAATCTCTCTAGCTGGATGGAGGATAAACAGTTTAGTCCTTCGCGCAGAACACGCAATGAAGATAGAAAGCACATTGCCCTGGGATTTGTCTGGAGCAGGTGTCAGCAGCCTCTGTGAGATGGCTGCCAAGTCTTTATTGATTCATTCTCTCATGAACTGGAAGAGGGAAGGGTTCTAGTATCTTTAGGTCACTCACACACACATGCCCAGAAGTGGATGCGCTTGGAGACAGCTAGGTTAAATCTATAACCGGAAACACTATGAAAAACAACTGGTTTATGTTTGCTGCTCCACCAAAAATGTGGGGACAGGGCATTCCCCCCAAAAGAAACTCTCTTCCCACAATTCCAGTTACTGATCCTAAGGCTTCTTTACAGTCCTCAAGAATTTCCTTTCATAATGCAAATACCCTTAAGACAGACCACAACTTCCATTTATTATTGCAAAAGACTTAGTAAAGCTGAAAGACAGATAACATTCAAGCATAGTTATGATGTTATGACGCAAAGGGAGAACAATTCAGCTCTATGTGTTTATCTGGTTCCATGAGTGTGCGTGTAGGAGGCAGAGGGAAAGGGAAAGGCAAAGAGTGTTGTTGGTTATGAAAGGCAGTAGCTGCTTATTTTCTTGCTGTTCTATTTTTATCTGTGTTAAGCTCTCAGAGGAAGGTGTAATAAATCAGTTTTGAGGCTAGAATACCATACTGCAGTCATATTTTGCACATATTTATACTACTGGGTAGGTCAGTAGACAAGAATAATTGAGTTCTGACCAGAAGCAGAGCACAGTATCCAGGATTTATGGGAACAGCAAACAATATAGTTTGGTTTACCTCTAGTTTGCTAGCAAACAATTTTTTACTCTTCTTTACCTACACACCAGAGCCAAGTGGAGCAATGCAATTAAAGTTTTCCAGGTCATCATAATAAATAGAGCCTTAAGTGTACTTGGATCAATTAATGAAACATTTACTTTTTCTAGTTAACTCCTATATATTTATATTTCATTTCTTTCTTTTTTTAGTTTGATCCTAAATAAATTTTCTTTAGTCTATACATAAGAAGAGAAATAATATGTAAGATTGATGACAGAATACTAGAGACCTTTAAAAAATCTTTATAATTTGATAAATTCTGTAATCAAATAGAAACTCACAGACACCTTTACTTGCTAAAAGTGGGCGTTTTTAGCCGATTCTCCTATTTTCTCTGTCTTCGATACCCAACCAAATCTGTAAGACGTTTTGTTGCTGTTCTTAACTACCCGATATCCATCCCATGCTGCTTTAAGTTAAATTGCACAGTTTTCCTTGGCAACTATTTATCTACCCTCCAAGTCTCAATCTGTGCATTTTGGGTGGCATGCCATTCTGATCCCTAGTCAATCAGAGCAAAAGATCCCCCAGGAGATTAGGTCAGGGACCATATGATCCAAATTGGTCCCACTACAGTGGCTCCCAGGATTTACGTGGGAATTGCCAGAGAAGACACTTTCTCCCATTTCCTCTGGACTTGAACATTGGAGGAGTCAGGCCTAGAGCCAGCCTGAGAAGGAAGAAAACACAGGGGATAGCAGAATGAAGAGATACAGTATGGCAAAACCAGGTCATGATATTATTTAAGTCCTGTATCAAACCCCTAGATCTTCTGTTACATGAGTCAATATATTCTTTTTCTTAAGCTATTTAGAATGAACTTTCCTTTTCCATGTCATCAGAGGAGACCTATCTGACATAGAGACCAATTTGGTTGCTTCCTCTTACCCTATGACTATTATATCCTACTTGTTTCTATTCTCTAATTCAGTATATTAGATATTTAACAAAAATACCGTATTTTTTGACTAAAGCATACCTTTTTCATACTTTGTGTACCAAGAAACTTTGATGAATAAGTTGTGATGCTATTGTCCGTACATAGACAAACATCCAAGTAAAGGAGTTTGTCATCGAGTTGTGATTCTGTTTCTTGCAATGATGTCACACACTACACTGTTACACATAGACTTAAATTCAGATTTCAAATATTCACTTAACTTGCTTTCAAAATGATTACATTATGGGGCTTCCCTGGTGGCGCAGTGGTTGAGAGTCTGCCTGCTGAGGCAGGGGATACAGGTTCATGCCCCGGTCCGGGTGGATCCCACATGCCGCAGAGCGGCTGGGCCCGTGAGCCATGGCCGGGGAACCCGCGCGTCCGGAGCCTGTGCCCCGCAATGGAAGAGGCCACAACAGTGAGAGGCCCGCGTACCACACACACACAAAAATAATGATTACATTATGAAACACCACTGAAATGAAATAGTATTGTGACAGAAGAAGGTAAAGATACCTGGCAGAAGTTAAGTAATGCAGTTAAAGGTGTTGGAAGTTGCCAAATCTTTTCAATAGATCATCAAATTTTCAAAGCTAGGAGAGATTGGTGCAAACAATACATCCTTAGAAAGAACCACAGTCAGGCCCCCAAATAGCTCTCTGTCAAAAATCTTTGACTGACTTTCAAGAGAAGCTATTTAACTTCTAGAAATACTTAAGTCAATTAAAGATAAAAAGAAAATATGAGTTTAATCAAACAGGAAATACAGACAAAATCCCAGTGCTCTTGCATGTTATAGTATCAATGTATCAATCCTAAGTATACTAAAGAAGTTACTATCCTAGGAAGTGTCTTTTCCATATGGTGCTACGTATGACTGCCCATTGATGAGAATGATTCAGAAAAGCCTTTAGACTCTGAATACAAGGAAGTGTTATACTCAGACTTTATGAAGCAAAAGACATAAAACGTCACTGTTTACATACATTCATTAACATAAAGGTACTAAACTTCATTTATAGATTCTGGTCTAAGATGCAGACTAACAAACAAAACCAGAGAATAAAAGAAAGAAAGAGAGAGAGAGGAGAAGAAGAAGAAGGAGAAGGAGAGAAGGAGAAGACGAAGGAGGAGGAGAGGGAGAAGGGAGGCAGAAAGGGAGGGAGGAAGAAAGGTAAAAAGGAAAGAAGAAAGAAAGGAAGGAAGGAAGAGAGAAAAGAAAGAAATTGAGTCTTATTAAGAAAGGGAACTCTTGGTGGCCATGAAACTGTGAGGTGTCACTGAAAGAAAGACTGGCAGCCATAGCAGTGAGCCAAAATCACAGGCATAAGTTTAAGAGGCATCCATTGTGTGGGAAGTCATCGCAATTGGAAGTCATTATAGGCAGGAAATCTTTGGGGCCTTTATATCTGGAGCATGTCACAGCTGCTGAGCTAAGAAGTCAAGACAGCCATCCTGAAAGAAAATACTGCCCTTGCTATAGCCATGTCATGCAGTATCAGGAGACTTACACATCACCCCCACTGGAAGTCAATTTGGACACCACATAGGAGACTGCCACTGCTTGGCATATATGCAGAAGAATTCTGTCACAGAAGATAAATGTCCAAATAAGATTTACTAATCCCATGGCAACACCATGAAAAATTATCAACAAGCTCAGTCTTTAAACTCACAAGAAAGAACTTTGACCTAAGGAGATGAGTTAACAGAAAGGATTTCAAAGAATACTTAATACTACAGGAGAAATAAAACAGGAAATTCAATAAAATACATAAAAACAAGTGGTTATGAAACAAGAATAGTAATAAAATAATCATTTAAGTTTTTAAAATGAAAAATATACTCATTAATATATACAACTTAATAAATAGACTAAATAACATATTGGATCTACTGCAGAGTAAATTGCTGAGCTGGAATATATTGCTGAGGGATTCTTCCAGAACATAATACAGAGGTAATGAGACGTAAACTCTGGAGAAAATTTTAAGAGACAAGGAAAATAGATTCAGAAATTCTAATATCTGACAAGGAATTTCCCTAAGAGGAGAAGAAAGACAAAAAGGAAGAGCTATGGTTGGAGAAATAGAGGCAAAGAATTTCTAAGAACTAAGTGACAGGATTCTTTTGTCAAAAGAGTTCATCAAATGCTACCAGAAAAACAATTCAATAAGAAAAAATCCAGGTCTAGAAACATCAGAGTAAAATTTCAGACCATGAAGGATAAGAAGAAAATTCTCTATTTCTCCTCTTCTTCCTCTACCTAATTGGTTTCCTTTCTTCCACTTCTCTTTCTTTGGTGATGGTAGCATGGCAGAAGGCACAGGAGGCAGTAGTGGGCCTGGAGCTGAAGAGGTGGTTGGGCCATGCAGCAAGCAACAGATTCAAGGAGGTGGCAATGGAGACAAGGGCCAAGTAGGCATGATGGAGGAGGATGGAAAGGGGAGTGAGGAAGAGCTGATGATGGAGCTAAAGGCCAAACATATGGCTCCTATGGTCAGGAAATTAGTTATACACAGAAGGACTGAGAAAAGAAGTAACTATATTAAAGACAATAGGAGCTAGATTTTTCAGTGTTGGAGAAGTGAGTTACAAATATGAAAAGGAGGAAGGCTAGAAAGAGGCCTGAGCTGTTAAATTGGAATTGGAGATATCAATGTGAACTCATGTTTGTTTTATATATGTCTATGGGTAGATATATAAAGAAATAGATATGTATATATCGTAATATGTGTGTACATGTAGACATAGATATGTATATATCATAATATGTGTGTACATGTTTATACACACGTGTATATTTTGTACGTTCTATTGAGAGAGTCTAGAAGCAATGACACCCTAGTAACTAACAATGAGCATAAGTGAGTGCCCAGATTTTAGTTTCAAGATTCCATCTTCCTCTAAAGGAACTCAAGGTCCTTGGGGAAAAAACTGATTCCAGGATGGGTGCAAGAAAAGTACAAAATGACCCTGGAATATCTTGGTGTGCCAGAATATAAGAAGGTACTTAAAGAATAACTGGGCAGGACATGGGTCAGTTGCACAATGGATAACGTGTCTGGTTACAGATCAGAAGAATAACTGGGCATGTCAAAAGTCATAAGTGCCAGCTTTGAAGAAGCTCATACTGGCCAAATCTTAAACAATTTGAGCATTAAAATAATGATAGAAATTGATTGAAACCCAGTGAATAAAACAGAAATCTCTGAGTTGATACATATACACATACATAAAAGGGGCGATAAGAGGAAAACTCTTTCTTAGGAGAATTCCTGTTAACAGATGCTGAAAAACAGAAATAGAAAATTACCATATGGCAACAATCGTAGTGGTAATTGATTCAGGTGGGGGTAGTCAATGGATACTAAGGCTTCTGGGTTTGATGAAGAACAGGATACTGGTATAATCTAGTACCTTCCTCCAAACTACCTAACAATTACAAAGGGGAAAATGAAGACTATATAACGGAGAAATATTGTGGAGACCAACATGATCAGGGTCAACATCAAAAAGTTAAAAACAGGGCTTCTCTGGTGGTGCAGTGGTTAAGAATCTGCCTGCCAATGCAGGGGACACGGGTTCGAGCCCTGGTCTGGGAAGATCCCCCATGCAACTAAGTCCATGTGCCACAACTACTGAAGCCCATGTGCCACAACTACTGAAGCCTGCGCGCCGAGAGCCTGTACTCCACAAGAGAAGCCACAGCAATGAGAAGCCCGTGCACCGCAACAAAGAGTAGCCCCCGCTCTCAGCAACTAGAGAAAACCCGTGTGCAGCAGCGAAGACCCAATGCAGCCAAAAATTAAATAAATGAATAAATAAATAAATTTATTTTAAAAAAGTTAAAAACATGACTTTCATAGAAATACAGAAAGGACACACATCAAAGATTTATAAACTGTTTATTTGTAAGTAATCAAAAAGTGTTAGAAAAAATTTTTACTTTAGGCAATATTAAGAAAAATTATTCAGAACTTGGAAATAAGGCAGCACATCTTTCAATGTTATTAAAGTGCAAAGATCTACCCAAGGATTATTTAAGACAGAGTTCTGCGATTTTTTTCTGTAAGGTACTGAAGAGTATATATTCCTGATCTTGTAAGCCACAGGGTGTCTGTCACAACTACTCAACCGTTTTGTTGTCACACTAAAGCAGCCACAGATACCGCCCCGCCAATACATAAACTAATGGCTGAATTTGGCTCATAGTGAGCTGGATTTGTCTGGCAGGCTGGAGTTTATCAAGCCCTAATCTAGAGAAATATACTTTGTTTGACTCACTGTTATTGATTAAAGGTTCCAGATCAGTGAATTTACATATTAACCCATTTTTCCCCCCAAGTAGAAAGGTAAATAATTTCTTTTGTTAGAAAACATAAGCTCAAAGGTATGGTTTGTTGCACTGTAGAACATTAACCAGTTTTATATATAACCCAGAAATTTTATTCTAACAACGTTTTATTTAAAAGGTATAAATACACATCTCCTTAAATGTTTTTTGAACTTGTTTTGATATCTTCTTGGGTCCCTCTTTAATAAATAAGTTGAATAAAATCTCTGACGTGTAACCATTTTTATGTGAGACATAATTTTACCTTTTTGAAAAGTAAAGTTTAGCAATACAAAGTGTCCTATAGGACAAAAAAAATGGGTAGAGTTATCATTTCTAATGGAAGGATATCTACAAATTAACAAGACTTCAAAGTGCCCAGACTCTAATCAAATAGTAAAGAGCAAAGTTAAGCACTGGTACACTCCTATATATTATTAAATAATCTATGGATGGTCCTTGGTATCCCCTAGTATGACATGAAAGGATAAGCTTCATTCCCTTCTGCCTTATTTCTCAGTTTGGGGAAGAAAATGTAACAGGAAGAAAAAAAAGGGAAACCCCTTATTTAATGTAACATAAGAGGAAATAGGGGGGAAAAAGAAACAAGAATCATAATAAATTGAAAATTCAATATACCACAGCAGAAATAATTCTAAACATATCAGTAATTATAATAAATATGAATGGATTAAATTCTCAAAAATAGATTTAAACTAATCAAGTTCTATAAACAGCAAACAACAAAATACCAGGCTAGTTATAATAAAAAGAAACCTGGTAGTGCCTGATTAAAAAAAAAAGAATTGAAGGCAAAAGTCATTAAGAAATGAGGGAACGATGTCATTCATACAAAAGCCATAAAATGTATAACCGCAATCAACATAACATGTATCAGAATGAAGAAAACATACTCAGAACTTGAAAGAGAAACTAACAGATTTATAAGAATAGTAGGAAATTTTAAGATGCCTGTTTCAGATAGCAATAGATCAAGCAGATTCAAAATAAGTATGGACAACGTCTGAATAATATAACTTAACTTTTGCTAATAAATATAAATATATACATGTGTATCTACTTATACACTTATATACATACACATACATATATATACATGAGTGTAGTATATATATGTATACATCTATATGAATACATATATACACACACTCAGAGAATAAACATTCTTTTCTAATATAAATAAGAAATGTATGATAAATAACCACAAGCTACCCACAAAGGAAGTTTCAACAAACACACACACACACAAAACCAAAAAACTAATATTATGCACACCATGTTCACTACCCACAATACAATAAAATTAGGGATATATAAGTGAGAAAGCAAAAAAGAAAAGTAAAAACACATGAAATAATAGTAAATAGAGCATTTATTTTTTGGCTTTCAAAACTATCATTAAATGGATAGTGCATTTTAAATTGATGGCACCTTAAAATTGAAGAAATACAAGCCCAAATCTTTTATTCAAAATTGCAAAATCCAGAAAGCTCTGAAAAATCTGAAGTAATTTTTTAATTTGTTTGGCATCAAAACACAATCTGATCTGAAATTTTTTAGTAGGAAAAGCAGTTCTGAATTGACAGGAGACCATTTAAAGACTATACTCTACAGAGTGTGAATATTCATATGTTGGTGGCAAAAAAAAAAAAAAATTCTGAGTAATCAGTACTGCCCCAGGCCCCTCTGGAAGAAGTTACATAATAAATTCATATGAGTTCATGCTACCATTCTAAAATCTAAAACATTTTCAACTCCAAAACAGACATCAAATCTCAAGTGGTTTCTAAAGGGACTGTAGACTGGTACAGTATTTCTTCTGTATTATGAACCTAAGAAAAAGCATAATGAAGGGAGCTCGTCAGCTCTAATATCTATTTTTCCACCTCCTAAATGCAGCCCAATCAAATATTTTTCTGTGGCAAGACTCCAATTTTATGACTATTATAATATACAAACTATTTAATTTTTCTTTCCTTTCATGCGGAGAATAATGGAATGCAAATATTTTCCCTTGCCTAGAGGCAGGGTTTGAATATTAAGAAAGAGAACTAATATTTTGATTGTTAATGATTCAGCCTCTAAGGGTAATGAGCCATCAAAATTTATTGAGAAAGAAAAACAGAAGAACTAAATTTGAGGAAAGAAAAAGTGCCTGTGAAGGAAGTCTGAATAGAGAGGAATAGATTTCCCTCCACCTTCCCCCTATCCCTGGCAAAAAGGAAGTTGGAAAGAGGTGAATAAATGAAAGGGGGTACCAGAAGGACCCTGGGAGCTTTGGAGCCCAAGAGAGCTTGCTACCTGGGAAGAAACAAGTAGGTAGACCTAATTAAGGACCACTGCCAAGAGCACTATTCAAGTGCTCAGATGATGAATGGAAGCTGAGAAAGCAGGAGCCTTCACGAATGAGAATCCAGTTGATCCTCTCTTTAGCAACAAGAAAGGACTTTAGGGCCCAGTGGTTCACCTACTGATTTTGAGCAGTGATGATGCCTTCTGGGGTACAGGATTTTACTGTCTGAATAACCCATGGAGGAAATCCTCCTGATTATAATATTTTAGGCCCTCTCAAACCCAATATAGGAGAGATGAAATCCTGGACAATTAGTGTAGTAGGGGGAAATCACTCCTTGCATTTCTGTTGCCGGTGACGGGGTACAGAAATGAACAAGATTTTATTTTGTAAGTGGCCTAAGAGACTGTCCTACATCTGAATGATTTGTAAATATATAATAATTCATGTTCCTCTTTATTGGTAGTTATTAGAAGTGTGGGCAGCTTTAGTTACTGAACCAATCTTTGAAGTAAAGAAGTAAACCAGACTTTGAAATAAAGAGTACAACCAAAAATCATATTAAAAATTGCAGTGTATGTAACAGATCTGATGCAAAAATAGATTTTGTATAGGCACTACTAAAGTAAACAAACTACAACAACAACAAAACCCTGAGAAATCTCTGTAATCTTAAAGACTGATTTCCTCTGTTGAGTGGGTTTATATCTCAAGCCTGGAGAAAGAAGCAAGCTCTTGTCTTTCACACTTACATTGACCATCATTATGCCCATTCAAATCTGCCTAAATTCCGTCCACACATGAATTCATCTCTCCCTTAAGAGGTTCCATAAATGACAAGCCCAAGGGAGCATTAGGTTAGATGATAATTTTCAAAAGAAGATAAAATGTGTCTCATATAAATATAAAAGTAACACATGTCAAAGATGTTATTTAACTCATTAATTAAATGAGGGACCCATTTCGGTGGGTTTAAAAGGGGACCTCAAAGAAGACATACTTTTGAGTCTGTAATACTGAGATGAATTTGCAAAACTGGTTTTCCCATAGGAGGAAAAATGTTTTCCTTCCATTAGACAGAATTTTTTTTGCATGTCTACAGACAAGAATTATTTGCGTTGTTATACATTTTCTACAACTTAACTTCACTCTGTACAGAGTTGTAAAATAGCTTAGTTAGAGACAAAGTTGCATATCCCTAAAGGTTCGGATAATCCCCAAAGGCTCTAATGTTACATTGAATATATAGACAGTAATCTTCTTTGCTTATCCTGAAGTCATAAATTTCCCCATTACAAATATTACTTGAATACAATTTTTTAAATGTCACAGCTATTTCCTCAATTCTCCAAGTCAAGCTGAAGAGTCTGTTTTAAAGGAAATGTTCATCATTCATGTGGATTACAATAAAATGTCAAGATTTTTGATAATTGTCAAAGTATCAATGACAGTGTGTAGGCAGAAATGATTAGTTCCTATTCTGAAACTTAATAGATATACTTACAGTTTGCAAAAACTTAGGCAAGGAAAGAGAGAAAAATATTTTGTCAATCATTACTTTAAAAATAATATTCAGCAGAAGAAACATCTTGATAGTCATCAAAAGCAATATCAATAAATATATTTATATGTACAGTAATATTTCTGGGTAGAACTAAGATCAATAGAAGGATTCTGTTAATTCTCAAAAAAAGGTTATTGAGAGAAAATATAGCAAGTAGCTCAAATTTTATTAAAGACATTTTAAAGAGACTTGGGCCACTCAAATTGTCATTCTTTTTTTTTTTTTTTTTTTTTTTTTTTTTTTTTTTAACCCAGTGGCCCTTCTGCCTCAGGGAGAGTGGCAGTGTAAGGGTTTTTTTGTTTTTTTTTTAAATTTATTTATTTTGTATTTTTATTTTTGGCTGAGTTGGGTCTTTGTTGCTGCGTGAGGGCTTTCTCTGGTTGCAGCGAGCAGGGGCTACTCTTCGTTGCGGTGCGCGGGCTTCTCAGGCTCTAGGTGCGTGGGCTTCAGTAGTTGTGGCACACGAGCTCTAGTTGCTCCGTGGCATGTGGGATCTTCCCAGGCCAGGGCTCGAACCCGTGTCCCCTGCATTGGCAGACGGATTCTTAACCACTGTGCCACCAGGGAAGCCCCAAATTGTCATTCTTGAAATATGTTTTACACTCTAAGACAAACAAAAATACAGTGAATTAAATGCTAAGGATAATTGACATATTAACTATGGATCAAAATATTGGTATAAAAAGGTCTTCTTTAACATATTACACATCACATATGTTGAAGTCTCTTATATTTAACACAAAGAACCCCAGCCTGCTTTTATAAATTTTGAATTACCATATCTCCATGTAAATGTTGTAGCACTCATATATAATTTTAGGGCACTCTCCTTAGGATTTATTTAATGCCAAGGCTTTCAATCACAAATAAAATCCTGAATTATAACACCAGGAAAGTATCTGATTTTTTAAAGAATATTACTTGCTGATATGACAGAACTAAATTACAGTAAAAAGTAGGAATTTTCTGTGTATATTTTTCCAAAGAAAGCTGGGAAAACTCTGCTCCCAGCTATTATAGAAAAGTATATATCAGAATAATTCTCTTGCCAAAATTAATCATACAATGCATAAAACAACAGTTTGACACATTAGAAAATACTGATGGCAGGCAGAACTTGAGAAGCAGCAGTCCTGGAGAGAAGGCAAGCACACTGAGGTGAGCCTCTGCACTGTGTTTTTCCTCAAGACACCTGCAGATTGGCAGCAGAGAAACAGAGGCTAAACACAAAGACAAACCTTGCTTGTAACACTCTCACTGGGCTGAAGAGACAGAATTCAGAGTTGAGGGAAGCTAATGCGGTTAAGACTTGAGGAAAATGAGAAAGCACATAAAAAGAGATATGGGGACATATGTATATGTATAACTGATTCACTTTGTTATAAAGCAGAAACTAACACACCATTGTAAAGCAATGATACTCCAATGAAGATGTTTAAAAAAAAAGAAAATACAGATGACAAATAAGCACATGAAAAAAAAAGTGTACCTGAAATTCTGCAGGCAACTTCCCTGCAAAGAGTTTTCCAGCTCTGAAACTGCACATACACAAAGCAAGACTCCCAGAAACCTAGTCAAAATTAGTAGTATGCCAGATAGCTAAGCAAAGATCTTGGCAGTAAGGTAGTACTGAGAACATGTAGAACATAATTCAGGGCTCAAAAAGTAGAGGGGATATAGGAAAAACCCTCATGATTGCACTAGAGACCATAGAAAAGGTATACCCTAGAAATAAGGACTGTGTCTTGAGAATGAAGACAAATTAGGACAAAACCAATCCAATCAGAGTAGAGAAGCCACCTTCAACTAGATCAAGATGATCTGCCATATCTCTCTCTTCCTGTCAAAATCAAATTAAATTATCTTGGGGAAAGACATCATCACCTAGGACCCCTGTAATTTTTCATTCAGGATATGAATATTCCATCAAATATTACTAGAGAAAACAAGAAATTGGAACATATAAAAATAGGAAAAATTTGAGAATAGAACCAAAGATGATGCAGATACTGGAGTTATCATTAGATAATGTATTCTTTAAAACAGAGAAAAGGATAGAAAATTTTCAAGAAAACACTTATCTACTAAATAGAATCAAGCAGAAATTGTATAAATGAAAAAGATAATAATTGAAATTAATAATCCAATACATGAGTTTAATAGCAGATAAGGCAAAGTAAAGATTAGTAAACGGAAAGAGAATAACTAGGAAACATCCACATGAAAAGTCAGAAAGAAAATTCAATGGGGACAATTCAATGGGAAAAGAACAATCTTTTTAAAAGTGGCACTGGGACAACCTCAAATGCACGTGCAAAAGAATAAAGTTGAACCATATACAAAATTAACTCAAAATGGATTGTAGCCCTAAAAGTAAAGCTAAAGTCATAAAACTTTTAAAAGAAAACATAAATCTTCAAGACCTAGATTTAGCAATGGTTTCTTAGGCATGCCACCAAAAGCACAAGTGACAAAAAAGTTACAAAAAGAAAAAAAATACATAAATTGGATTTCATCAAATTAAAACATCTGCACTTCAAAGGACACCACCAAGAAAATGAAAAAAAAATCCTCAAAGAATGGAAGAAAATATCTACAAATCATGTATTTGATATATATAAAGAATACATAAAGAACTCTTACAACTCAGCAATAAGAAGATAAATACCTCAATTTTAAAACTGGCGAAGGATTTCAAAAGGTATTCCTCCAAAAGAAATATACAAATACCCAATAAGCTCCCAATGTTCAAAATCATTAGTCAAATACAAAACTACAATGAGAAACCAGCTCCAAGCCATTAAAATTGCTAAAAGAAAAAGACAAGAACAAGTGTTGGTGAGTTTGTGGAGAAATTGGAACCCTCATACATTTCTGATGGGATTATAAAATCTTCCAGCCACTTTAGGGAAAATGTTTGACAGTTCTTCAAAAAGTCAAACATAGTATTAATACATGACCCAGCAATTCCACTCCTAGGTATGTACCCAAGAGAATTGAAAACATATGTCCATAGCAAAATGTGTATATGAATGTTCAGAGCAGCATTATTTATAATAGCCAAAAAGCAGAAACAACCCAAATGTCCATCAAGTGATGAATCAATATTAAATGTGGGACCTATATGGGAAAATAATCTAAAAAAGAGTAGATATATGTATACGTATAACTTGGTTCACCTTGCTGTACACCTGAAACTAACACAACATTGTAAATAAACTATACTCCAGTAAAAATTATTTTAAAAATATTAAATGTGGTATATCCGTACAATAGACTAGCATTTGGCTATAAGAAAGAATGAAGTACTTATACATGCTCATATAGATAAACATTGAAAATATTATGCTAAGTGAAAGAAGCCACACAAAGGTGATATTTTTGTGGTTCTATTTATATGAAATGTCCAAAATAGGCAAACTTATAGAGACAGAAAGTAGATTATCAGCTGCCAAGGACTAGGGAGAAAATGGAATATACACTGATAATGGGTACAGGGTTTCTTCAGGAGTGATGAAAATATTCTAAAATTAGACAATATTTACAACTCTGTAAATATAAAATTAGACAGTATATTTACAACTCTATAAATATAATTTAAAAAACACTGAATTGTCATACTCTAAAAGGATGCATTTTATAGTATGTAAGTTACATATCAATAAATCTGTTATAAATTAAGTTAAAATTTGAAAACAAAAACAAAACTGAGAGAATTCAATGTAAATATATGTGTAAATATATGCTAAAAGACATACTAGCAAGAGTTCTTCAGTTAGAAGGAAAATGATCCAGCTGGTAATTTTGTGATATAGGAATTAAGGAAAAGCACCAAAAGTTCAAAATGTAAGTAAATTTAAATTAATATTAGTTGATTTTTTTAAAGTAACTTATGTGATTTAAAATATATGGAAACTAAGACATATAACAACAACAGCATAAAAAGTAAGAGTTAATGGAGAATGTTTATGAGATCCTTACTTTGTCCAGAAAGGAGTAAAAACATTAATTCAAGGTAGATTCTAATTTAATATAGATAGTTATAATTCAAAAATGCATGATGTAATCTCTATATTAACCACAAAGGAATATTTTAGATTCATTACTATCAGGCATAGAAGTAGAAGAGAATAATAAAATATACTTATTCATTCAAAGTAAGTTAGGATAAAAGAAAAAGGAAGAAACAAACACAAGGAGAAATAAAATAAAATCAAGCCTAATATAGTAAATTTAAACACAAATACAATAGTAATTATATCAAATATAAATGGACTATATCCTTCAATTGAAGGACAAAATTATTCAAACAGATTTTTAAAAATCTATATACTGCTTACAAGACCTTAAATGTTAGGAAACAAAAGTTGAAAGAAAGGTATGGAAAAAGAGATTATATGCAAACACTAACCAAAAGAGGGGGGTTGTAACTATAGATAGATAAGATAAAGAAAACTTTAAGGCAAAAATTAATAACTAGAAATAAAGAGATGTGAAGATATGATTTTAAAAAATAGTCAATTCTAAAGTATTTTATAATAATCTATATTTGTATGTACCTAGTAACAACGTCAAAATATGTAAGGCAATGCATATTGCTTTACATACGTATTGCTTTAAGAGCTAAACTGGACAGAGCTAAATGGATAAATAGTTAATACACAATTATGGTTGGCGATATTAACAAAATTTTGGTAACGATCAATGCAGACAAATATATCAGTGAGGATATATAGAAGAATTGAACAGCACAGTTACCACAATTGACCTGATTGAACTACATAGAAAACTCCATCCAACACAATAGAATTCACATTCTTTTCAGGTGTGTATGAATCGTTTATCAAAATAAAGCGTATTATCTCAAATATATTTGAAAGGACTGAGTTAAAGAGAAAAATTCTTTGATAAGTATGTAATTAAGCTAGGGAAGCCCCATAATGTAATCATTTTGAAAGCAAGTTAAGTGAATATTTGAAATCTGAATTTAAGTCTATGTGTAACAGTGTAGTGTGTGACATCATTGCAAGAAACAGAATCACAACTCGATGACAAACTCCTTTACTTGGATGTTTGTCTATGTACGGACAATAGCATCACAACTTATTCATCAAAGTTTCTTGGTACACAAAGTATGAAAAAGGTATGCTTTAGTCAAAAAATACGGTATTTTTGTTAAATATCTAATATACTGAATTAGAGAATAGAAACAAGTAGGATATAATAGTCATAGGGTAAGAGGAAGCAACCAAATTGGTCTCTATGTCAGATAGGTCTCCTCTGATGACATGGAAAAGGAAAGTTCATTCAGAATGTCTTGGATTTAAGAAAGTCATGACTATGTCATGACTTTAATACATAATTAATATGTATTAATAAAGAATCATTAATTAATGATTCATTAATACATAGGCCCTCCATATCCACGGGTTCTGCATCTGGGGATTCAACCAACCACGGACTAAAAATATTTGTAAAAAAAGAAAATTCCGGGCTTCCCTGGTGGCGCAGTGGTTGGGAGTCCACCTGCCGATGCAGGGGACTCGGGTTCGTGCCCTGGTCCGGGAAGATCCCACGTGCCGCGGAGCGGCTGGGCCCGTGAGCCATGGCCGCTGAGCCTGCGCGTCCGGAGCCTGTGCTCTGCGGCGGGAGAGGCCACAACGGTGAGAGGCCCGCGTACCGAAAAAAAAAAAAAGAAAATTCCAGAAAGTTCCAAAAAAAAAATTTGAATTTGCCGCAGGCTGGTAACTATTTACATAGCATTTACATTGTGTTAGGTACTATAAGTAATCTAGAGATGATTTTAAGTATATGGGAGGATATGTGTAGGTTATATGCAAGTACTACACGATTTTATATTAGAGACTTAAGCATCTAGGAATTTTGGTATCTGCAGGGGGGCCTGAAACCAATACCCTGCAGATACCAAGGGACAACTGCATTTACACAAAGTGGGGTAAAGTGAGCCTATAAATTGCTACAGATAATTTTCAGTCAGATCTTAACCACTTAATGAGTTTGCTACAATATGCACCAATTTTTTTCAGGTTTTCAATTTTAGAATTGCAAATAAGGGATTGTGGACCTGTGATAACAAACACTTAAACTGTATTTATCATGATCCAAGCATGTTCTCAATGCTTTATATATCAATATATTTGATCCACAACAAGCCTACCTGGTAGATACTAGGATTAGCCTCATTATACAAATGAAGAAACTAAGGCACAAAGAAGTTAAGTAGTTTACCCAAAGTTATATACCTAATGAGATGTACAATCAAGATTCTGTTCCAGAGCTTATTCCTTTACCACCTCGCTTTGCTGGCTTTCTGAAATCTAATTTAAGTTCTAATTACCTGTAAAGCAACACATTTAAAGGTCATTCTAAATAACAATTTCTAAATTCACCTGGATATCAGTCATTTTCTGGCCAGAGACCATTAGGACTGTAGAAGAACGCCCTTGCTCTGTATGCACTCTTGCACTGTAAATGGAAATAGAAAATCTTACTCAAAGTTCCAATATGTACAATACCCACCAATGTGTACCAATAACCACATTTTCTTTTTCTCTGCCATGCTGGCAGTGAAAGAAATAGCAGGGAGTGAGAAATTAGTGGGAGAGGCAAGCAGAAGGGAAAATAACATGTGAAAATCAATAGACTCCCAAGCGGGTAGCCTTTTGTCATTCCCATGTGTTCAGACATCTCTTAAGAGAACAAGGTGGCAAGTTGTCTGGGCTTGACTAGAAGTTACAATGCCTTGGGTCTCCTAGAATTCCTCTTGAGAAATTATATAAAAGTCACATTTGAACGCTGGTTATTGATTTAGAACATTTCTCACCTCTGATTCACTCAATGTATTAAAAACAACTTGAAAAACTTTACCAGAATTTTCTGCAACTTAAATTCAACTACAAACATATATTCTTTGAGGTCTCCTTAGTAACTGCAGAAAATCAAGTAATCAGCATTTTCCAAATTAGATTTCTTTATAGGTACCTAGTAACCATATTCTGTCCAAATATCTTCTGTTTAGGTGATTGGATTTGCAGTCTAGGACATCACTGTTGAAAATGTACTTTTTTAATGAAATGTTTTCATTGTTAGTCAAAGAAACAAGGCATTCATTGTGTCCCTTGCCAACCCAGATATAGTCAAATCTAGGCTGTGTCTGCAAGTTGAAAACCATTTAAATTATATGTCTATATTCCTGTTGGAAAACAATCTGCCTTATTTTATACTCTTGTTTTCCTATTCTCATTTCATGCCCTGGGCCCGCAGGTAATCATAGTGTTGGCTCTCACATTTGAATAACAATTTTAGTGAGATTAGATTTGCTTCTCCTTGGTGAAAATGTTGATTCACTATAATATTGTATTTATGGTGTTTAGAGTACACACAGAAGGTGAAGAAGTCTAAGAACCAAAGGGTCCACAAGTTGCTTACTTCTAAAAAAAAATGAAAAAGCTACGATAACTGGACCCAACTTGAAAGATCCAAAAAACAAATGAGAATATAACAATATATGAAATGAACCACCTCCAGACCCCAGCCTTGGATGTCATCAAGTATTTAAAAAGAAAGAAAAAAAGAAGAAGCTTTACATCAAATGGGCAAAAGTGGAAAAGGACAAAACTATATAGATGAAACTTTCAAACAACTCAGTAGCCCCTATTATCTCTCTCCCCAAGGGCAGAAGGGTCATTACTGCCACTGAGGGACAGTGAAATATCCTCCTCATTGCCAAATTGAACCAATCTCCTCTCTTACGGGTGATCATAGCGAGGGTAAGTACACTAAGCGAATCAGGGAAAGAGATTGCCGGCAGGGATGTCTGCAGACAAGGCGTGAAAGAGCTCGTCTCTAGGTTTTACCAGGGCAATCACATTAAGGGAAGAGAAACTTTCAATCAACTAGAATGAAAAGGTTATTATCCCAGAAGTCCTCTTTTTTCACTTGGTTACAATTAAACATCATGGGTTAAGAAGAAGAAGGAAACTAGCATTTGAACACCACAGTGGTCTAGGCACTTTGTTCATGTGATCTCATTTGATGTCATAATAAATTCTGTAACCTAGATGTCTTCTTCCCTCATTATACTGATGAGACTAAAGCAGAAAAGCTGGGTAACTTGTCCACCATTACTCTATTGGTAAGGGATAAGACGGGATTCAAATATAAGGCTGTGTGACTTCAAAATATGTGCCCTTCCCTTCCATATGTGCCCTTCCCTTCCCTGGTGGTGCAGTGGTTGAGAGTCCGCCTGCTGATGCAGGGGACATGGGTTCGTGCCCTGGTCCGGGAAGATACCACATGCCGTGGAGCGGCTGGGCCCCTGAGCCATGGCCACTAAGCCTGCGCGTCCGGAGCCTGTGCTCCGCGACGGGAGAGGCCACAACAGTGAGAGGCCTGCGTACCAAGAAAAAAAAAAAAAAATTGTTAAAATATGTGCCCTTCCCACTGCTTTTGGAAAACTTTCCCTCCCAACAAACAGGTTCCCTCCTTCTTGCTTCTCTTCGCAGAAATATAAGCTCATTCCCTCCTCCCTACCTGAGGCAAGAATTCTCCTTCCAACTGGACCATCGTTGCCTCCCCTCAAACAGAGTCTCCTCTTTAATCAACCGTTTTACCTTGAACATCTTTAGGAAATCCCATTTACAAAAACACAGTGGTCTCGGAACCAGCAAAGTCAGGACAAAAGGACAAAATCCTTTCAAAATGTGCTTTTTGAAATGGAAGGAATGGACATTGTTTTTGTTTGTAATACAAATGAGCAATTGGGTTTAGGTCTGTTCTAGATCACCCCTCAAAATGATACTTGTGGGGCTTCCCTGGTGGCGCAGTGGTTCAGAGTCCGCCTGCCGATGCAGGGGACACGGGTTCGTGCCCCGGTCTGGGAAGATCCCACATGCTGCAGAGCACCTGGGCCCCTGAGCCATGGCCGCTGAGCCTGCGCATCCGGAACGGGAGAGGCCACAACAGTGAGAGGTCTGTGTACCGCAAAAAAAAAAAAAAAAAACAAAAATCCCAAAAAAAAAAAAAAAAAAACAAAAAACAACAATACTCGTATACCCAAGTGCTAGTGATGGCTTAGACTACAGGCCTCTTCAGGGGATTCTGTCCCACAAGGATCTCTGAATCCGGGGATGGGAAATGTGGAAACGGACATTGAGCAATCCTCAAGTTCTTTCCTTTACTTTCTTTGTCTTCATACCAGACCTTACTGAAGAGGTATGGGAAAATTAAGGTGAGTGTGGGGTAAAAGGTTTGAAACTGCATATTAAATATGACTTTCCTAACAGTTTTGAGGCCAAAATAATGTATATGGCAGGGCGGGGTGGTGGTGGGGAGGTAGACTCCAAGGAGAGTTACACGGACGGTGTAATGGCTATTTTGTTCAGGTCATAAAAAGGCATGACAAGGTATTCTCACCACAGAACACTTCTTTAGAAACCAGAATTTTTCTGCCCTTCAGATCTGCTGTTTCTCCTCTAGTCTGCAATTGGACAAATCCCTTCCTAGCTTTCTTTAACAGTGGATAACAGTCAACTCATTTTCTCAGTATTATTCAACTTTGTTAAACTCTCAGGTATTCTGAGAATGCTTGTGATTTCTATGTGCTGCCCATATACACATTTTAAAAACTGCACTTGTAATCTTAATTTATACTTTATAAATGATAACCAGTTACAGTAAAAGTTTAAAGTAAAATTCCCCTGAAGTCAGTACATGAAGGATTACAGTTTTTCCCTGAGACTGGGAAATGAGGGAATATGAACCTTAAATAGTTAAGCTCAGGACACAATGACTGATAACAAGAGATATAAAAGAGAGAAGAAAAGCTCTCAGGTCAGTTAAGTTGACTGTGTTCTGAATGCATTAACAGTTAAGAAATGTTTATCTAACCAATTCCCTTAGTTCTGATTTCACATTCATCAAGTAAGTTTCAGGTTATAATTTTACATCTCATGTTCAATTATCTACAGAAAAAGAATGGACCGATCACAGACTACGGTTTTCTGACTAGTGTGACAACTGTACTTCTCATTAAAAATTAATAAATTGGCACTAAATTTTGGATATCAACCTTGTAAACATGGTTTACATGAAACCAGCACTGAGAAATGCATCCATTTCTTGAGCTGACTAAAGCTTCAGGGCTTCAAGCCTAGACAAGTCAGGGCCAAATCACTTACTGTGATAAATTCACCAAAATAAAGCCCCCTCACAGGGTTCTGTGAGGTGTCTACAAAGCCAGCTGCTGGCTTGGCCCTGACAACACACCTCTCACAGACTGGGTCTGTCTTCACATTTCTATTCCTTCTGTGCACCAGTGTTAACCATAGCAGCCCACTAACTCCTGGCATCCTAGCCAGCCTTATGGGCAGAAATTTACCACAAACAGCACATATTCTTCACATCTAATTGGGAGAAAATGCACTTCCGTTGCTTTCTCATCCACTTGTGTCAACTGTCAATTATCACTTTCAGCAAGAAAAACGAAATTAAACAAGGGAAAGTCAATAATCACTGCCATCCTCTTGCCACCAAGAACAACAAGCTAATACATAAAAGATATTTTTAAAAAATATTCCAGACTTACAGACTTTTTCCAATTTACATGGTTGCTTGTTTACTTTCACCAGTTTTGATAAGGAAATACAAGGGTTTTTTTCTCTTTCTTGAACATCTAAGAGCAGACAGATTTGCACTTCCATCATCAAGGTAGGATACTGTGAATATATTTTATTCATGTTTACCCATGTTATCTAGAGAGTTGTTTGCTTTTCTGACTATTTCTGGGGAAAAGTGAGAGCTCTACTTTACAGGACTATCAAAAAAACCGTAATGTAATTTCATGACAGCCAACAGGAAAAAGCACTTCTCTATCGGTTTCCAGGTGTAAATTTGAATTAAATCAACCGATACTTATTGAGTCCCTAATTGTGTGCCCAGCACAGAGGTATCCCCAAGTTTATAGTCACGAAAATGTTATATTTGAAATAGGTTTTAGGAGACAGAGACAAGTGGGGTCTTCACTTGTTCTCATGTTGCTACCATAAAAAGTTGCATTTTTCTCTGTGAAAAATGAAAGAAGATCTAACCATATTACGGTCAAAGGAGAGTTAAAATTTAACTTAAACACCTTAGCCACAGAAGTCTTAGGTGTAGTCCTATTGGTCATTAACAGTCTTTGAGACTGGTTAATCAAGGGATGGCTGCTGCCACGCACAACAATGGAGTCTTGTGGAAAGAGTTATGTATGCTTCTGTCACTAGAAACGACAAGCAATATTATGATATAAACCACCCTATTCCAATTAATCAACAAAGTCTTGGTAAAAAGGGAGAAGAAAAAATGTTACACAATAATAAATGATAACCACAACAAATGTATATGATTTCTTACCTCTTGTATTAGCTCTTTTTAAATATACTTCTGTGTTTATTGTTTTAATAATGTAGGGGGTGACATATCCTCTGAATGGATGAGGAGGCTGAGGAACCATACATTCCTCAGTGCCCTGGGGAATGTAACTATGCATTTTTAGGATAGCTTTGGAAAATGAGTGAGAGTGATCTCTGACGTGAAGATACAATTTTGCTAGGTTTAGAGAATGCAAACGGTTAGGCTGTTGTGTTTCCCATGAGTGACCAACCATAAAGCCCCTCTGAGAACTAAAAGATGCAATGTAGCTGACTAGAAACAATACTGAAAGTCTCACAGACTGAATTTGGTGGCTTTCATATGTTTTTCTTTGTTTTGTTTGTTTGTTTGTTGCTTTCTTTGGTGAAGAATTTTTAATCTCCCTTCATGGCCTTCATCTCAACTTCTATTTATCCAGCCTTTTTCACGAAGTCTCTCAATCATTCCAGTGTAAACTGAATGGCTAATGTAAACATTAGCCATTCTACTTCTTAATAGCACTCTAACATCCTTTTAGGAAATGATTTCCCTTCTTTGTGTATTATCACAGTTGGAGAATAACTGTTAGGGCCTGTCAGGCTCCCATCTCTAAATACCGCCTGCGGGTGGGCACATCAGCTCATTGAATGCTTTCATCCTACACTATGAACAAGTGAGGCAAGAACAAAACCAATGGTTGATAATCATATACAGGGTGTCAACATAACAGCAGAATCCTGACAAGACTGTACTTCCTGCTTCTTTGCTCTTCAGAGCTACCTGAAATCCTCCCCATTCGCAAGCCTGGTCTCCTACCTAGCCTCCAACTGATTGTGAGAGTCCCTGATAGCTTTTGAAACAACTTCAGTTTTTGCTTAGTCAGTGGACTTCTGTTGCTTGCAACCTATATCCCTTATTAACATACATGTCAGTAATTGATTATATATTTTCCATAATTTCTGTACTTCAATTTTGTCTCCCCAACAGGATTTTTAGTTACAGAGTTAATATTTACTAAATGCTGAAAAATCTTACAATAATAGAAAACACAAACTAAAGAAGATTTTTAAAATAAGTTATAAAGAAACAGACACTATAGCTAAAGTAACTTGCCACAGGTCATATACTTAGCAGTGGAATCACCAACTAGAACAAGGATTACCTGCTCTGCTGTTTATTACTCTTTCCACCAGAACAAGCTTCCCTCTTGTTCATTAAGTGGTTTCTTTTGGAAAACATTAATACTAAACTATGAATCATATTCTCAGATAATAGACAAAGAGAATATAACATGCCCTAAGAACAGTTATAGAGCACTCTAACAAAACAACAGAACTGCCTCTGTCATTTTAGGACATCATCCCACGGAGCTAACGGAACACAGGAAATAATTCCCAAGAATGTGCCAAAGAAAGTAATTTCCCATAAGAACCCAAGGAAATATACTGCTATAATGATGACTGCAATAACTGATATACTATTCACAAGTCTTCCTTTGTCATGAGCTTTATAGAGTTATTTCCATACTGAACAGAAATCTTTCTCTCAGTTTCTTCCATGAAACAGCTGCAATACTTAATGATCCAGGACTAACGAAAAGGTATCATGTTGGATTCAGAGTAACGATTTGCATAAGTGTAGGAGCTAGAAGTTTAAGATTACACTGAGAGGTGGTGTAATTCATATTAAAGAAGAAGCCAGGAACATTGCTGCTAGAGGGCTGAGCACACGTCCCTTGCAGTCTATGCATTCTTTAACGTGGTTATGGAAGAACTGGCTCTAATGAGAGACAACACGCACTGCTCCTGCCAGAGATTTCCATCTCTGGAGTTTATAGCTAAGTCCAAGAGGAAAGGTTTACTCTTCTGGGAGTTAAATCATAAATATCAAAGAGCAGAACTTTTAACTGCCATGCTTTCATAATTTTCCACACATTTTCTATTTGCTAGCAAATTAATAGTTCGTTCTTCTTTCTTTGGGCATGATTAATATGAATTATTTACAACCACACTTGGACCCATCATTTCAGTCTTAGAGCAAACAGATATATCATCTAGAATCTAGACGTCAGTTATAACTACTTAAGTATGTGCACCCCCATAATGGGCAAGAATTTAATCCTCAGGAATGCAGAGTTGCATGAGATGAAAAATCAAAGAGCATAAATGAATTTTGTATAACTAGCTTGATATAGGAGTAGCATTGTGGTCATAAGAGAACAAATGTAAGATATCTTAATAGTTTCTTACCTCTGAGACCAGAAGTATTTAGAATTATATGTGTGACCCATTAAATAAAATTATATTAACAAATTCAGAGTCTTCTACAAAGAGGGGAGGGCCAAGAAACTGTTTGAAAATTTTTTGAGGAAAGCAAAATTGCTATCAAAATATTTTACCATGGCCTACAAGGCCTTCTGTTACTTGGCTTTCTGCCCATTTTACCAGAAGTATCTTCCATCACTGCCTATCTAACTAACTAAACTCCAGCCATACTGACCATTTTTCTTGATCTTACCTTGGGTCATTTTACACTTTTGCCCCAGAGTTTGGAATGAGTGGCTCTCTCTCACCATGGAAATTCTCAACCCAAAGAGGCTTCCTAGACCACCACAGCTAAAGTAGCCTCCTACCCACTCCCATCTTCATAATTACTTTCTACTTATTACTCTATTCCCTTCACAGCACTAATACCAAAAAAAATTTTCCCACTTATTTGTAATCAGTTTATTTATAGTTTGAAATCTGTGGAGGAATGAGCATGAAACAGTTTTATTTTTTTCCAATCACTGGCTTCAACCTTGCACAGTTCAATTTTCCTTTCCTGCCTCTTAACAATAACTCAGGCAGCTCTCAAAGATGTTCAATCACTTTCAGTTATTAAAAATTAGTCTAGCTCATTTTTAAACCTCAGTCTCATTCTCTTTCTCAGCATGTTCCTTCTCAATTCCTCTCCATTCCTACCAATATTAGGAATTCCGGAATTGGGGATGAAAAGGGAAAAAATAGGAAAAATAGCCAAGATCTTATATAACCAGGTGCCTGTCAATGGTTCTCTCTTGGTCACTGAGCCTTCTCTGGGTAAGACCCCCCGGCCTTTCATGTTCTGCTTGCAGCAAGCCTCCAACTGCTGATTCTTCAGAAAACCCAGAGAGATCCTTCACTTAGACAGTCTCACCCTGGCTCATGTCTTCCAACCTTCCCACAGCACCTGCCCTAGTGGTACACCACAAAGCTCTTAGTGTCAAAACCTACTCACCAGGTGAGGTAAGAGAAGGTCAGCTCAAGTCCATCTACAGTTTATAGTGTCTACTTGAACTGCAGAACTCTCATATCCTTGCCATGCAAAGTTTCAAGGACAGGCCACTTCCTCTCTCTGTTCTGTCGTTTGTTTCCAGGTTTTTTTCCCTCTATGTTAAAATGGCATAGAGGCTGATCAGCAAGTACATGCATAAGCTGATGATCCAATAGAAAATAAGACGCAGTCTCACTTTCTTGCAGATACCCCCAACCTCTATGGGTGGCTTTCTTGCAGCTTCTCTCACTTAGCTTTTGGAGTTAACAAACACTCACTTGACTTTTAGGAGACACCTCCTCAACTCCACCAAGTAGAAGAGGAGAAAATGCCAAGCACTCTCACTTTAGAGGGCTGATTCGCTTTTTCTCTCTCCGTCCCTCTCTACTGCCCTCTAAGAGAGACTGAATGGAAATGAAGGAAAAGGAGCTGGCCAAGCCTCCATGGGATGTTTGTCCCCAATTCTTTGCTGTTGTCTTTAGAATCTGAAGCACTCAACACATTTTTTAACCTCAGATTTAGCTCCTAAGTCATCAATATATGAGTAACAAAAAAGGTCTCTTTTACTTAGCATCCTGTACTAAACTTTATTTTACTTCTGTGTGTTTATTTTTTAATAACACACAGTTATTAAGTGTGTGTTATTAAGTTAATAAGTTCCTCCCATGAGAGCAAAACACTGAACAGGGCAAGGATGCCTTAATTCACTACCATATCCCCAGCCTCCAGTATATGACTTGGTACATATGAGGCACTGTAATATTGATTGATTGATGGTATAAATGCAAAAATAATGAAGTTTAAGGAAAGTTGTGGTTTGGGGGTTTTACTACTTCTCAGTGCTCAAAACAAGAAAAGGAGATCCTAGATCTACAATAGTGACCAGACTAACTCTACTGTAACAAGCTAGTGATCAAACTGCCATGAGAATCAGGGTTCCCCCCAACTTTTCCTTTTTATTCTCTCTCTCTTTCTTCCCTTCTTCCTCCATTACTGTCCTTGCTCCCTCCCTCCCTTCCTTCCTTCCTTAAACATGGAACAAAAATATGTAGTACCTCATATTCATACATAGGGTAAACAGAAAAGATATATTAATTTAAGGTGAAAATTTTAAATGTTGGGAAACCAGAACAGCAAGTTGACTAGTTTAGAGCAGATCTTGGATATAAAACTGAGTTTCAAAGGACCTTAAGCTAAGCAAACAGTAATATAGCTATAAACAAAGAACCTAGTGTTCTTCATATTTTAAATATGAAAAAGATTCCTGGTCATATAATTGCCTTTTCCCACAAACTTTTAGAAGAAAGGGTAATATTTCTTCAGTTCCTCCTCCCACTTTTTTTTCCTTAGTCAGAATATTCTCTTATCAAATTCACGCTGGGGAAAAAGAAAAGTACTGAGAAATGTCTCCCATGGTTCCCTTTAGGACTTTCCTAAATTCCCTCTTGAAGCTTTTCTGTAGGTCCACAAATGATTCCTGACCAAGTGCACCAAAAAAGGCAATATACTCTAATCCTAAAAGAGAAAACCAAAGGACTTACCCAGGAGCTTTCACGCAGAGTAAGCACATCATTTTCACTTAGGTTGCATGATTATTTGATGTGACCTTAAAAGGGGGGGTCTAATGATAATTCAGTGTATGGCAACCCTCCCCCTCACCACCAGAAGACCCCTTTTTACCATCACAAAGCTTGAGTTTCTAAAATGATCCCTTCTTAAAATATTTCCTCACTTTTCCCTTCATTGCCCCCAACACCCTGCAGGTTATTATCCTGGCCCACATGAAGCAACCACTAAACACTATGGCAAACACCACACGTGTGATCAATGACCTTTGACCTCTCCTTCCCACTCATGACATCTGAACAACTAACAGTTGCACAGTTTTTAAGCCTAAAGCAGTTCTCAAATCTGCCCTGCCTCTTTCCCACTATTAAGCCAGTCAAGTACACTGTAGAGAAAAAATTACGCTTCAGTGTAAAAGAATATGTATTATTCAGATCACACCTTTCCAACTATCTGATTCTACTCTTTCATTATTCTTGAGTTACTTTACAGCTCTGTAAGTTGTAACTGATAACAATGCACAATAATTATTGTCTATAAATGTGTGAGTTCTGCTTGGTAGAGAGTCAATTAACTTTTCTTCCTTCCCACCCGCCACCCCTGAGGCCAGTATTACTTTGATTTGCACATTTATTTCAATATTCCTGATTTGCAAATATCTTTCTTTTTAATTTTCCCTTGAACTTGTAATACCTCACCAGTTTCCTCATTAATGAGTTAAATTAAATCTTTAACATCTATTCATTTTTATATTGGTATTAAGTTGTACAGTTACCTTTTTAAAAAGAAGTATAGTGGGCTTCCCTGGTGGTGCAGTGGTTAAGAATCTGCCTGCCAATGCAGGGGACACAGGTTCAAGCCCTGGTCCAGGAAAATCCCACATGCCATGGAGCAACTATGCCATGTGGGAAGATCCCACATGCCATGAGCAACACCTCAGAGGCTCAAGCCTGACACCTGGCCGGAGCACCAACACTCAGTCAGCTACACGGCTCAGAAGAAAAGGGAGAAAAAAAGAAAGCAAGAATAAAATAAAATAAAATAAAGTTATTAAAATAAAATATATATATATCATAAAAATTTTTTAATTGTTATTAAAAACAAAGAGTGTAACCAAACCAATAAACAAATCCACCAATGATAACAAGTGCTAAAAACTATACTGAGATAAACATAAAAATCAGAAACTAGTCAGTCGCATACAGCAAACCCCATGTCTACAGTTGCTCCCAGAGTCCACCCCCTCGATTTTGGGATGATTCATTGTCTATTCAGGTATTCCACAGATGCAGGTACATCAAGTTGACTGTGGGGATTTAATCCACTGCTCCTGAGGCTGCATGGAGCAATTTCCCTTTCTCTTCTTTGTTTGCACAGCTCCTGGGGTTCAGCTTTGGATTTGGCCCTGCCTCTGCATGTAGGTCGCCCTCTAGTGTTTGTTCTTTGCCCAGACAAGATGGGGTTAAAGGAGCAGCTGATTGGGGGCTCTAGCTCACTCAGGCCAGGCGTAGGGAGGGGTACAGAATGTGGGGCGAGCCCGCAGCAGCAGAGGCCAGCATGACATTGCAACAGCCTAAGGCATTCCGTGTGTTCTCCCGGGGAACTTGTCCCTGGATCACTGGACCCTGGCAGTGGCAGGCTGCACAGGCTCCCGGGAGGAGAGGTGTGGATAGTGACCTGTGCTTGCACACAGGCTTCTTGGCGGCTAACGCAGCAGCCTTAGTGGTTCATGCCTATCTCTGGTGTCCACGCTGACAGTCGCGGCTCGTGCCCATCTCTGAAGCTCATTTAGGCAGTGTTCTAAATCTCCTCCCCTTGCGCACCCCGAAACAATGGTCTCTTGACTCTTAAGCAGTTCCAAACTTTTTCCCAGACTCCCTCCCGGTTAACTGTGGCGCATTGGCCCCCTTCAGGCTGTGTTCACACAGCCAACCCCAGTCCTCTCCCTGGGATCTGACCACCGAAGCCCAAGCCTCAGCTCCCAGAGCCCAGCCACCTTGGCAGGTGAGCAGACAAGCCTCTTGGGCTGGTGAGTGCTGGTCGGCACCGAACCTCTGCGAGGGAATCTCTCCGCTTTGCCCTCTGCACCCGTTTCTGCACTCTCCTCCGTGGCTCTGAAGCTTCCCCCCTGCCCACCTCCCGTTTCCACCAGTGAAGGGGCTTCCTAGTGTGTGCAAATTTTTCCTCCTTCACAGCTCCCTCCCAGAGGTGCAGGTCCCGTCCCTATCCTTTTGTCTCTGTTTTTCCTTTTTTCTTTTGCCCTACCCAGGTACGTGGGGGGTTTCTTGCCTTTTGGGAGGTGTGAGGTCTTCTGCCAGCGTTCAGTAGGTGTTCTGTAGGAGTTGTTCCACGTGTAGATGTATTTTCGATGTATCTGTGGGGAGGAAGGTGATGCCCATGTCTTACTCCTCCCCCATCTTGAAGGTCCTCCCCACAATGGCACTTTTTAACATTCAAGGTCATCAGTTAATATGGCCCCTTTGGCCATCCTACTCCCCACTCTTTGATACCAAAACAGGCTAAATCATTGTTCTCTGAGTAAACCATAGAAGCTTCTGTTTCTTTTTTCTGGTTCTTCGCCAAGTCTATTCATCTATTCATGTCTTGTCTAACCCCACAGCTGGACGCATGGACCACTGGGACAGTCTTGATTTCACAGTCAGGAAGGCATCTTGTGTATATTTATCCACAATCAACAATTTTTTCCTCATTGGTGACAGGACTATTTGGGAATCTGGTTTTATGATCTAATCATTAGGTGATCTCTGTCAGAATATAATGGGGATCAGTTAGGTGAGAGATGATAAAGAATCTGGTTTGTTAGCCTTTGTTTGACTATATGTAAACACAACTCAGTCAAGAAAACACTTTATGCTCACTGAAAGTAGAACATCCCTTGAGATCTGCTTTAGTGAGTGTTTATGGTTCTGCATTTAATGTTAATCTATGATTGAGGTTGTAGAACTAAAGCTGCAAGCTCTTAGCAAGTCTGTTTATCTGTAATTGAGAAAAATATTTACCTCTCATTGTGTTTGATGTTTTCCTATCTCTAGAATATATAAATTAATTAAATTATAAAGTCTCTCAAATCTGGGATTTCCCTGGTGGTCCAGTGGCAAAGAATCTGCCTTCCAATGCAGGGGATGTGGGTTTGATCCCTGTTCTGGGAACTAAGATCCCACATGCTACGGGGCAACTAAGCCTGCGCCCCACAACTAAAGAGCTCATAGGCCTCAACGAGAGAGCCCGCATGTTGCAAACTACAGAGCCCTCGCACTCTGGAGCCCACGTGCCACAACTAGAGAGGGAAAACCCACACACCACAACTAGAGAGAAGCCCCTGCGCCGCAACGAAGAGCCCACGCACCACAACAAAATATCCCGCATGCCTCAATGAAGATCCCACGTGCTGCAGCTAAGACTTGACGCAGCCAAAATAAATAAATAAAATAGTTTCTCAAATCCAAATAGCTCCATTCTAATTGATTCATAAAGAAAAATAAACACTTATATAACTCTAATATTCCCAAATTTCTCAGGAAATAAAGAAATCAAACATAAGCTCAGGATCAGAAGCAGGTCAGTATGAAACATAAGTTCATGTAATAAAGTTTAATCTTTTACAAACTAGGCTGGCTTAATAACTTTTGGTCTGAAGACAGCAATAATTGTTCCCTGGTTTTATCAATGTGGTCCTATTAGTTTACTATTGCTGCATAACAATAATTGCACAAACTTCTCAGCTTAAAGCAATACGCATTTATTAACTCAGAGTTTCTGTTGATCAATCAAAGCTACTTTTATTAGGCCTACTGCAGTTAAGGGAGAACACTACCTTGAGAGATTCTAGTAATGTCTCAAATGGGGAGATTGGGGAAGGGCTTGGGGATCTGGGCTTAAGTGGCTGAAGGTAGGTTTGTCAAGATAAGAAAACTAATTGTGATGGGGGACAGTCCTTGACATAATAGTTGAGGATTGAGGGACAAAGAAAAGTCAGCTTCTTGACATGAGTCTTGATAAGTAAATTTTTTAATAAGCTACCTATTTGGTGAAGTTAACAATCTATTATCCTGACAGGAGATAGAGCTGTTTGGCCAGAAGGACAAACTATATGGATAAATTGCTTTTCAGGAATTTCCTGAAGCAAATAGTGAAATTGTTGATTGGCTACAGCTTTATATTCCTGGGCAAGAATTTCCTGGAACAAATATTAAGTCAAATTCATACAGGGGATCTCAGTTCTCAGTCCCAATAATTAACCTATGTGAATACAAATGGTCTAAATAAATTCTTAAATTATAATTCTGATAAATGATTTTCTAAGTTGTTATATGTCAACTTAACCAAGATCCTTATTTAACTTTAAAACCTTGGACTATTCTTTTCTTTTTAATTAATTTTTATTGGAGTATAGCTGCTTTACAATGTTGTGTTAGTTTCTGCTGTACAGCAAAGTGAATCAGCTATACGTATATATATATCCCCTCTTTTTTAGATTTCCTTCCCATAAGGGTCACCACAGAGCACTAAGTAGAGTTCCCTATGCTATACAGTAGTTTCTCATTAGTTATCTATTTTATACATAGTAGTGTATATATGTCAATCCCAATCTCCCAATTATTACCACCCCCCCTTCCCCCTTGGTATCCAATACATTTGTTCTCTATGTCTGTGTCTCTATTTCTGCTTTGTAAATAAGTTCATCTGTATGATTTTTCCAGATTCCACATACAAGCAATATTATACTTTTCTCTTTCCTTTATTAAATTAATTTTTATTGGAGTATAGTTTGTTTTGTTTTGTTTTTGAGGTACGCGGGCCTCTCACTGTTGCGGCCTCTCCCATTCTGGAGCACAAGCTCCGGATGCGCAGGCTCAGTGGTCATGACCCATGGGCCCAGCCACTCCGCGGCATGTGGGATCTTCCTGGACCAGGGCACGAAACCGGGTCCCCTGCATCGGCAGGCGGACTCAACAACTGCACCACCAGGGAAGCCCTATTGGAGTATAGTTGCTTCACAATGTTGTGTTAGCTTCTGCTGCACAGCAAAATGAACCAGCCATACATATACATATATCCCCTCCCTTTTGATTTCCCTCCCATTTAGGTCACCACAGTGCATTAAGTAGAGTTCCCTGTGCTATACAGTATGTTCCCATCAGTTGTCTATTTTATACATAGTATCAATAGTGTATATGTGTCAATCCCAATCTGCCAATTCCTCACATTCCACCCCTTTCCCGCTTGGTATCCATACATTTGTTCTCTACATCTGTGTCTCTATTTCTGCTTTGCAAATAAGGTCATCTATACCATTTTTCTAGATTCCACGTGTACGCGTTAATATATGATATTTGTCTTTCTCTTTCTGACTTACTTCACTGTGTATGATAGTCTCTAGGTCCATCCACATCTCTACAAATGACCCAATTTCATTCCTTTTTATGGCTGAGTAATATTCCATTGCATATATATATACCACATCTTCTTTACCCATTCCTCTGTTGATGGACATTTAGGTTGCTTCCATACCCTGGCTATTGTAAATAGTGCTGCTATGAACATTGGGCTGCATGTGTCTTTTTGAATTATGGTTTTCTCAGGGTATATGCCCAGAAATGGGATTTCTGGGTCATATGGTAGTTCTATTTTTAGTTTTTTAAAGAACCTCCATACTGTTTTCCATAGTGGCTGTATCATTTTACATTCCCACCAACAGCATATGAGGGTACCCTTTTCTCCACACCCTCTCCAGCATTTTTATTTATTTATTTTTGCGGTATGCTGGCCTCTCAATGTCGTGGCCTCTCCTGTTGCGGAGCACAGGCTCTGGACGCGCAGGCTCAGCGGCCATGGCTCACGGGCCCAGCCGCTCCGCGGCATGTGGGATCTTCCCGGACTGGGACACGAACCCATGTCCCCTGCATCGCAGGCAGACTCTCAACCACTGCGCCACCAGGGAAGCCCTCCAGCATTTATTGTTTGTAGATTTTTTGATAATAGTCATTCTGACTGGTGTGAGGTGATACCTCACTGTAGTTTTGATTTGCATTTCTCTAATAATTAGCAATGTTGAGTAAGTTTTCATGTGTTTGTTGGCCATCTGTATTTCTTCTTTGGAGAAATGTCTATTTAGTTCTTCGACCCATTTTTGGATTGGGTTGTTTGTTTTTTTGATATTGAGCTGCATGAGCTGTTTGTATATTTTGGAGATTAATCCCTTGTCAGTTGCTTCATTTGCAAATATTTTCTCCCATTCTGAGGGTTGTCTCTTCATCTTGTTTATGGTTTCCTTTGCTGTGCAAAAGCTTTGAAGTTTTATTAGGTCCCATTTGTTGATTTTGTTTTTATTTCCATTTCTCTAGGAGGTGGGTCAAAAAAGATCTTGCTACGATTTATGTCAAAGAGTGTCCTGCCTATGTTTTCCTGTAAGAGTTTTACAGTGCCTGGCCTTACATTTAGGTATTTAATCCATTTTGAGTTTATTTTCGTGTATGGTGTTAGGAAGTGTTCTAATTTCATTCTTTTATATGTAGCTGTCCAGTTTTCCCAGCACCACTTATTGAAGCGGCTGTCTTTTCTCCATTGCATATTTTTGCCTCCTTTATCGAAGATAAGGTGACCATATGTACGTGGGTTTATCTCTGGGCTTTCTATCCTGTTCCATTGACCTATATTTCTGTTTTTCTGCCAGTACCATACTGTCTTGATGACTGTAGCTTTGTAGTATAGTCTGAGGTCAGGGAGCCTGATTCCTCCAGCTCTATTTCTGTTTTTCAAGATTGCTTTGGGTAATCAGGGTCTTTTGTGTTTCCATACAAATTGTAATATGTTTTGTTTTAATTCTGTGAAAAATGCCATTGTAATTTGATAGGGATTGCACTGGATCTGTAGATTGCTTTGGGTAGTGTAGTTATTTTCTCAATGTTGATTCTTCCAATCCAAGAACATGGTATATCTCTCCATCTGTTTGTGTCATCTTTGATTTCTTTCACCAGGATCTGATAGTTTTCTGAGTACAGGTCTTTTACCTCCTTATGTAGGTTTATTCCTAGGTATTTTATTCTTTTTGTTGCAATGGTAAATGGGATTGTTTCCTTAATTTCTCTTTCTGATTTTTCATTGTTAGTGTATAGGAATGGAAGAGATTTCTGTGTATGAATTTTGTATCTGGCAACTTTACCAAATTCATTGGTTAGCTCTAGTAGTAAAACCTTGGACTATTCTTAAATCAAGTTATTTAATGCAGAACCTTGGACACCTAGATGATTTCTAAGTGAAATATAAATCTGAAATGTGGTCACCCAACATATTTTATATATGTGTGTATGTGTGTGTGTATGTGTGCATGTGTGTTTCTTATCGTGGATATATTTATTGGTCATGATAATGATTGTATTCATTTTGCTAACTTAAAAAGGTGAAAAATGGATGTATGTGACCACAGAAGGTTTTATGTGTGTATGTATGAGTTTTGTTGTTTTACTGTGTATGACAGATTCTTCTACACTCCTTTCTAGTTTCCTCTATGAAATAGAAGTTAATTAATTTGACTGAAAGTTATTAATCATACCAGTAATCAAAGACTGCTAAAGCAATAGTAGCAGAAAAGTACAATGGTGAATGCAAGATAATGGAATGTATTTTTGTTTTCAAGGAAAGGAGAGTAGTCTTTTCTTAAAGATTCTGGTTTTTCCTGAATGTGGAAAAGGATTGTGTAAGACAAATCTTGAATAAATATAGAAAATTATAGATTGGCAGGAAAAATTGTATTTGCCTCAAACTATAAATAATAAGCCTGGAAAGAAGCAATGAGATGGATTCAAATTTTGACAAAGTTCACTCCGTTTTGATGGGTTTATTTACAAGATAATTTAAAAAGTAGGGCAGGGAGCTCATGAACCCTTTACTGCTAAATGTGCTATTAATGCAAATCTCGAATTTGGTTTTCTATATATTAAAATGACAGTTTATCTTGAACTCTTTTGTCTTCTCTTAACAAGAGATAGTAAATAGTTATTCTTTTACATTCTGTGTGATCTGTTTGCATGTTGGAAATTCCATATCCTAACAAAACTGTTTTCTGTGTTTTGCGACAACTTTGTCAAGCACTTTATTATTAAGCAACAAAAACATAAAGTTCCTCATTTCTGAAAAAGCTAAAATTCCTTTCAATTGTGTTACCTTCTTCTTATTTAGAATACTGTATTGTCACTTTGATTAACAGGTAGCCAATTTACTGTTTCTCAGGCACACCTGATCCTGTCTTTATAAATGATCTAAAGTAACTCTCTTGATTTTCCTTTTTCACAATCATAACTTACATTCAGAAAAATAAAATTTTCAGGATTTTCTTTACACATAAAACTTCTTTGAAATTCCCTTAAGGTCCCTGGAAATTCATGAAGATTTGTTCTCTTGCCTTATAAAAGAGGTGATGCCCTAAATAACTGTTTTCTTGACATGTTTTATATTTCTAGATTAGCTCAACTCTAGTGTAAGCACTGATCAAAAGAGTGGTCAAATTAAAGGGTAAATTTTATAGATAAAATATTATTTACATATACGTTTTGGAGATTGTACACATTATAAAATGAATTGGAAGGCCCTGGAGATTTGTCAGTGCTCTCGTCCATAATATGTTCTTACTCTCAGGAAAAACACTGATCAAATTCTTACAAAAAATTATGTACTGCAGTCAATAGAGAACTTTACTGTCTTCAGCTTTGACATTGTTAGTTACCACAATATATTAATCATTTAGTGCTTGTCAAAAGGCTCACAGGTTAAAATTTTAATCTTCTACAAAGGAAAATCTCACAATTTCATGGAAAGGACCACACCGTATACTCTTAATTGTTGATAGTTCAACGAATAGCCTCATGAGTAACAACTTCGGAGCATAAAGATAACATTGCTTGCACAATTGTCAGATGTATTTGGGAATGACTTGGGATTTTCAGGACTCTTCTTAGTTCAGAAGGAGATGACTTCGTGAAAGAAGGCTGATGACCCAAGATGCAGTAGAACAAGAAATAAATACATAAAACTAAATGGGGACTTCCCTGGTGGTGCAGTGGTTAAGAATCCGCCTGCCAATGCAGGGGACACCGGTTCGAGCCCTGGTCCGGGAAGATCCCACGTGCAGCTAAGCCTGTGAACCACAACCACTGAGCCTGCACTCCAGAGCCTGCACGCCACAACTACTGAAGCCTGAGTGCCTAGAGCCCGTGCTCTGCAACAAGAGAAGCCGCCACAACGAGAAGCCCGTTGCGCACCGCAATTAGAGAAAGCCCATGCACAGCCAAAAGTAAATAAATAAACTGATAAGGAAAATTTAATTATAGTTACTTGGTTTGGAATACTGATGGCATTTATTTGTGAACTATTTTCTGATGCTTGATGAAGAAGTCCTCTACTTGGTAATTTATCTCTAACTCTCAACATCAAATGTAACTCTCAACAACAAATGAAACATTTAAAAAAATGGCTCCTAACTCTGTGTCTCCTTCAGAATTTATAACCAAATATCTTTAATGAGTCTCCAAAGTTACTTGCATAGGGTTAAAAAGAAGCTGTCTTCATTTCACCAGGTGTCAAATTCTTATTTAGAAAACTGTGTATTGCACCCCCACAGAGAAGATTTTGACATCGTCATAAAAGGTTACACCTGGGAGTCATATTGGAAAAAAAAGGACATTTAATCAGATAAGGAAATCCCATCATTAACAAATAAGTGTTGTATTTTATATGCGAAAGCAATGCCTACAAATCCCACCTGAAAAAACTAGCCTGGTACCTGTTTTATGGTTAAAGCCTCACAGGTCAAAAGCAACATCACTTACTGGCTGGCCAGGAACCTCAGCATACTGGGGACTTGAAGTGAAAAGGAGTTCACCAGAATCTATAAGAAATGAGATGAAATCCTGGTGCATAGATTTTCTTGGGCTTGGTTTCCTAATCTTGGGATAGAAAAAAATAATAGATCCTTTTAAATTATTGAATCTTATACTTCTTAATGACAATACTCAGCAGAATTTAATTCTTTGGGCTCTACAGTTGCTCAGTACTGAACGCTCAAGGAGGCATACCCGGACGGTTAATAACTTTTGCTAAACTGTGTAAACAATCACTCCAAAGCATAATGAGACCAGCCTTTTGTGTGTGTGATCAAAAATAAATCTCTAGAGGGGCTTCCCTGGTGGCACAGTGGTTAAGAATCCACCTGCCAATGCAGGAGACACGGGTTCGAGCCCTGGTCCAGGAAGATCCCACATGCTGTGGAGCAACTAAGCCTGTGCGCCACAACTACTGAGCCTGCGCTCTAGAGCCTTCAAGCCACAACTACTGAAGCCCGTGCACCTATAGCTCGTGCTCCGCAACAAGAGAAGCCACCGCAATGAGAAGCCCACGCACCGCAACGAAGACCCAACACAGCCAAGAATTTTTAAAATTTAAACAAACAAATAAATAAATAAATCTCTAGAGATTATTTACCGTCAAAAGAATGGACCGTTACGCAAAATTATTTAAAACTTGTAAATAAGGCAAACGGTGGATGACAGGACATTTCAATATCATACCAGAGTATTGTTTAACAGACTAAACCAAGGATTATTTAATTATCTAAAGGAATGTATCTATGTTTGACTTGGCTATTTTCTATTAATTAAACACCCAGTCTCCATGACACACATATTAACCAGTACAGAAGAAATTTAGGAAAACTTCTGGTGAATTTACCAGTGACAGTGAACTCCGAAGGAAAAAAGAATCTTTTATTAAGCATCACCTAAGTGTCAAAAACTATACATTACTCATTTAGTCATAAAAACAACCTTGAGTGATAGAGCTTATTATCCTCATTTTACAAGTAAGAAAGCTGGGGCTGCCCTGGTGGCGCAGTGGTTGAGAGTCCGCCTGCTAATGCAGGGGACACGGGTTCATGCCCCGGTCCGGAAAGATCCCACATGCGGCAGAGCATCTGAGTCCATGAGCCATGGCCGCTGAGCCTGCGCAGCTGGAGCCTGTGCTCCGCAACGGGAGAGGCCACAACGAGAGGCCTGCATACCGCAAAAAAAAAAAAAAGTAAAGCTGAAGTTCAACAGGTGAAACGATTTGCCACATTATTTAGCTAGTAAATGGTGGAGCCCAGTGTCAAACCCCGAATGTTCTTTCAAAGCCTACGCTTTTTTTTACTACGTTATTCTACCCCCGTAGTAAAAACATTTTACTAATGACCACAAAGCTATACCTGCCACTTCTGCAAACCGAAAATGATATCTAAATGTCACCCCCCAAAAATATGCTAGTTAGAAAGGCAGAATTTCATGATGGGAAATGTATGTTCTGTGCGCATAGAGTAAAAGATCTGTGAGTCACCTCCTGCAACCCACTAAGTGTTCAGTTGAAGATTGCTCTTTATCATCTAGCTAGATGGCAATTAGAAGCGTGTGAGACAAAGTATCCCTCAGGAAAAACTGGCTAAAGAATAAATCATTTAAAGTGCTTTACAGACATTACCTAATACATTTTCACACATCCCTGTGAGCTACACAGTGTTATACAAAAAGCGGTCCTAATTTGTTTAGATCGTTCAAAGGTGACAGAGTATAAAGTGGAAGGCCAAGATGCTGCTAACAACATTAGACTTACCTGAGGCCTTGGGCAGTTTTGGCCATTTCAGCTGAAACACCACTAAGTCAATTAACCTCTATTGTTTTCCTTAACCTGTTTAATGAAAATGTCAGTACCATTTGGGCCAGAGGGCTGCATGAAACCAGACAGGTCATTTAGAATTTTTTTCTCCCCTTCAAGTTGCCAGACTCTGATCTGATCACTGGTTAACATCCTTCACCTTAGAAACAATGGGAGATATTCATATTTGCCTTCCTTAAGGGGTTTTTTAAAAGCTGTGAACTGTGAATTTCCAGCTAATATAAAACAACTATTCTACAGAAAGGAGAATTTGTTTCAGCTGTTGAGGAAGACCCAGGGCAAAATAATTGCTACACTATTATCCCTTTCCCCCCTTGATTTGTTAACTGTTGATAGGAAATGTTGATTTCACCTGAAAAAAACCTGTGTAGTTTGGGAATAAAGTGGAAGATGCATTTTTCTGTCTTGGAGCAAGGGTACTGAGGGTGGCAGGGTGGGGCAGAATTTCACATGTGAAAATTAAATAGGTATTAGATTGTCTGGGCTTTAATTTTTAAACATATTTTGATGTAAACAAGAAGAAACTGAAGAACTGTTAGGATAATCTTTCCCAAGCTTACCCCCACTCCAGTCTTTCCCATGTCAGTAAGCGGTCCCTGAAGCCACCAGTTGCTCAAGCCAGAAACAGAAGTCACCCTTGATTCTCCTTCTCCCTTATCTTCTCACATGCAACTCCATCAGCATATTCTGTCCATTTTATTACTAAAACCTGTCTCTAATCTGTCCACTTTTTTCTCCATCTCTTCTGCTTTCACCTTTGTCCAAACAGTAAAGTGAATGAGGGTAGGGAGTGAAGAGCTTTCTCAAAAGTACAGATACTTGGGAAAAACTACAATTGGTAGCAGAAGGAAAGGAGATAGAAGAGAAGCTGAAAAGGTGGGAGAAGCAGAATACAATTGGGATAAGCAGAGAATTTAGACAGAAAGGACCAGAGACCTAAGGTTGACTCCCAAGTGTTTCCCAATCTGAAGACAAGAAGGACAGGTGTGAACAGACTGTGAATTCAGGATGTTTCTTATACTTCAGACTATAATATCATGTATAAACTTTTACTTTATACAACTTCCAAATGATTACTGAGATTTCTGTATCATGTTTTAAGGTGAAATCTTCCAGATTAAAAAAAAACTAAACTAAAAGCATATAATAAAATAACTGAGTAATACTTTATAATTTCTTACTCTTTTGTATCAGTTTTTTTGACATTTGTATACATACAAATCAGATATTTGGGTTTTGTTTTGTTTTGTTTTGGGTATACTTGATCCAAAAATCCAAAGGCCAATATTCAAATTCATGGTAATAAAAACCAGTTTTTTCAGTCTTGTAGAGGAAACTGTTCACTTGTTCAAACAAGTCAAATTCACTTTGGAAAATATTTCTCTATCCCACAATCTTAAAAATTCTAGGGCTTCCCTGGTGGCACAGTGGTTGGGGGTCCGCCTGCCGATGCAGGGGACACGGGTTCGTGCCCCGGTCCGGGAGGATCCCGCGTGCCGCGGAGCGGCTGGGCCCGTGAGCCGTGGCCGCTGAGCCTGCGCGTCCGGAGCCGCTGAGCCTGCGCATCCGGAGCCTGTGCTCCGCAACGGGAGAGGCCGCAGCGGTGATAGGCCCGCGTACTGCAAAAAAAAAAAAAAAAAAAAAAAAAAAAAATTTTAGGAATTCTGCAAAAAAAAAAAAAAAAAAAAGAAAAAAAAAATTCTAGGAAGAAAAGTGTCTCAGTTTTCTCCAGTGTTTTTCATTAAATGATCTTTAATCTGAACCTAAGAAATATTAATATTTATTCAGTTCAAGGCATATTCATGTATTAAAAGATAATTTTTAGAAGAGTATATGGCATGACTTTCATACAGATATAAAATGAACATGTGTCAAAGCTTTTATTGAATTCATTAATTAATGAGGGAACCAGAAAGATATTACAATTGGTTCAAAGGAGAATTCAAAGAATCACATATATATGGGCATTGGGAGTGGTGAAATAAATTTGCTTAACAAATGTAAAACTTCAAAACTGCTCAGTATCCACAGAGCAATAATCAACTGAATCCCAATGAGATACAATTTGCATTTCTATGGACAAGAATCATTTGCATTACTATAAGTATTATATAACTTACAGCAATGTAAAATAACTCAAAGACAATAAAAGATTCAGAGACCCGATAGAATCTCATAATCTGGTCAATGCCCAGTTTCCCACTGAAGACAACCATAATACCTTGGTCTATTTCTAAGTCTTTCACAAGTTTTCCCTACAAATAATATAAAAAGTATTAATTCCCTGTGCCCCAATGCATAAAATCTGGAGGGAGAGGAATGAAGAAGAGGAAGATAAACATAATAACTGAGTAGATTACAAGGCACAGTGGGATATGTCCCAAAAGAACTGATAGTTTCCCAATACACACAATATGCACAAGGAAGGAAGATATCTGTTCTGATTGGGTGCTGCCTTGTGCTGAAGGCATACTTAGCATAGACAGAAACAAAGTACTGTGACAAATCAGAGGAGGGAAAGAGTTACATTCCCACAAGGAGCCATGGGGCTTAGTTCATGGAAGAGGCAAAATGTAGCAGGTCTTTAAAGGAGAAAGTTTTTCTGATCGTGGTAACCATTTCACAAAGTATGGGTATATGTGAAAAATGATCACGTTGTACACTATAAACAATTTATTTGTCAATTATACCTTATTAAGGCTGGAGGGGGGAAAAAAAGAAGAAAGATTTTAAGTAAGTAGCATATGAGGTACAGGGCGGAAAGTATTCAAGCTAAGGGAATAGTAAGAAAAAAAGCAACAGATATATAACGTTCCTGGCTTGTACTCTAGCATGGTTGGATAAAATGAGAACTAAAGAGAAGGAATGGAGACTTAGGCCAAATCACAGACAACCTTACACGTATTAAGAGGCTGGGAATTCATTTTGTTGCAGTAGAGAACCACCAAAGTTTTCAAGCAGGGAAATGATAAGATCAAATAAAGCCTTAGACAAATAATTCTAGAGGCAATTGGTTAATAAGGGATTGAAAAAGTGAGACGTTAAAGGTAAGGAGGCCAGTAGAAATGTGTTGCAATGATCAGGTTGGAGCCTAAACCGGAGCATTCTGGGCAGAAGGAAAGAGTTTTGAGGACAGAGTTAACGAACAGAATACAGTTATTCACTAAGTGATTCTAGGCTTTTGACTGTGCATTCGTATCAGTTAAAACTTAGAGCGTATTTATTTAGTTATAAAATATGCACTACTCTACCAATGAACTAATCCATGTAATCTGAAACAGTCATACATATTCACAAATTTTTTTTCTCTCAAAGAGAGAGGTTTAATTCATGTTCAGATGCTTAATTTATAAATGGCTTGTTAATTTTGATGGCTTCATATCTGTAGTAACTCTCATCTCAAAGCACTATACATTTACAAGCAAGACCCATGGTTTACAATGAGTGGATGTAAATTCTTATTTCAAATAATCTCGATAATTTCGTAATTCTTCCTGATTTATTACAGATTTACGTTGTTCATATATGTATGTCAGGTATGATATTTGTATGTTATATAATCTGCATATAATCTGTGTCAGGTATATATTATGATATATACACATACTTCTTTTTTTTAACTATGCAGCTGATGAAGAGTTTATTTTAGGAGAAGATTCCATGCTGTATATTCTTCTTGTTTGATAGTGCTTATATGGTTAGAATCATCTTCAATTCACATCCCCCATGGGGATTTTTAAAGCCACTTTCCATTTTGTGAGTTGAAGTAAGAGTAGATAATACAATCTGTGAATCCATTTGATAGGCTCATAGGCACAGTATGCTGAAAGTCAACAAATAAGGGAGCTCTTGTTCATCTCTCTCCCCCATGTGTGAATTTCCACTCTCCCCTCAGAATTCCTCTTCAAGTGCACTTGACATGACTCTACATATAGACCAAGTCAGAGTACCAGGGGAAGTCCTTATATTAAATATTAATGAAGCCTTATTTTATTGTATCTAGGAATGCTGAAATAACTTGCTGGGCTCACAATGGATCTGCTCCTGCTTAGTCATGCCATGTCAGCAAACCAAAACTTAGAAAACTTTCATATCTCTATAAATGCTCTGCTTGAGCAGAAATGCAGTATATCCAGTCAGCCAACCCCCAAACAGCAAGCCAACTCTAAGCTCTATCCTCATTTCCTTGTTTCTTCTCATCCCAAACAAGGATGACTATGTGGCCTCAGCCAACCAGATATTTTCTATTTTTCTCTTCCTTGTTCTTTATTCCTTACCCTATAAAAGCTTCCATCCCATTTTACTGTTCTCTGAAAGGAGACTATCCACTTCATGAAGTGTTAAATAAAGTTTGTTTCACCTAAAATGTCTTCTTTAATCATTTTTCAACAGGAATTAACTATAAATAGAAGCTTTGGTAATTTGTTCTCACTATCCACTGGCTTACCTTATGAACACACCTCCCCACTGAAACCCATACTTTAGATATGGCAGAGGAGAAAGAAGATGAGTCAGAGTAGCAGAAATGACTTGAAGGATAGTGGTGGCAAGATGAAATGGTAAACATAACAAGATGAATGGTTTTGGAAGGAAAAGAAAACTGGTGTCCAACACACTGAGTGTGAGGTACCACAAGACACTCAATGAAGCAGTTTCTGAGGTACGTGAAACAGGTCTGGAGCACATAACGGGAATCCAGGTTACATGCAGGGATGCAGTGTGGTAGCTGTAGTGTAGGTTTCCCAAGAAGAAAAGCAGGCAAACACTTTCATATAAGGGTTTGAAAAAGCAAGAGGACTGACTCTTCTTGGAGATGCATGGGAAAGAAAAAAAGAGAGCCAGAGGGTGTAGTGGTATGGAAGTCAAAAGAGAAGATTTTAAGAAAGCAAATATGTCAACAATGCTACACAGTCATGAAGGATAAAGCTAAGATAAAGACATTGGATATGGTAATTTAGGATGTGGTTGACATTTGAAACAGTGGTTTAGGTAACAGAATAGGAGCAGAAGTCAGTTTTCAAGTATTTAAAGAACCAATAAGTAACCAAAAAAACAAAAAAAATCGGAACAGTAACCATAGACTGTTCCTCCAAGAAGTCTGATAGTTAAAGGAGAAGACAGACTGTGTGGTAAATTAAGGAAGGTGCTTTAAATAGGAAGCATTTGAGCTTACGTGTTGGGCAAACAGTGAAGAGGGAGAAATTGAAGGTAGAAATAAAGAAGGGAAACTTATGATACCAGGTTCTCAAATGAAATTTTATTGACACAATCAAGTACACAGATGAAAGAGACAGCTTTGGGAAAGAAGAGGAAGAATTTTTCAAGTCAGAAAGGAACTATAGTTAATTATACTGTATTGCTTATTCAAAAGCTGCTAAGAGAGTAGATTTTTAAAGTTCTCATAATAAGAAAAAAAATTCTGTAACTAGGTATATATGCATGGTGACCAATGTTAACTAGAGTTACTGTGGTGATCATTTTGCAATATATACAAATAGCAAATCACACTGTACACCTGAAATTAATGTAATGTTATATGTCAATTATACCCAAATTTTAAAATCCCATCAGTATAAACAGTAATGAAATGGACACAGTGGAGCAGGAACAGTTTATACCAAAAGATTCTCACCTCAAAACTGAGCTCCTCCTATTGTGCTGGCTGGTCCTTTTCAGTCCTTTTTCCTGTCTTCTTTATCCCCATGACCTCCTGTGGTATAATAGGAAATAGATGTTTGGTTAATAAAAAAAAAAAGAAGAAGGGAAGGAATAAAGTGTAGTCAGGTTTTTTTGTTTGTTTTGTCTGTTTTTGTTTTGCTTTAAGTAATTCATGGTTGAAAGACTTCCTATAAAATGGTTTCTCTTTTTCTCAGATTATTAGGGTTGACGTAACCTGCTGAGCATTAGTTAACATTCTGGACGGTTTAGGGATAGACAAATAAACATGGAGCCACTAACTAGTTTTTAGCATCATCAGATTTGAGTTTAAGAAAGTTCCGTCTGGTTAGAGAATGGCAGGGAGATGTAAGATTGAATTTTTGAGCCAAACATGAGGAAGATGATTTTAAGGGATAAAAAATGCAGGCAAGAAATCATGCCTTCACCAAGGTAACAACCAGGGAATGGAGAGGAGGCAACAGATTTGAGAGTTATTTAGAAGGGAGAATGGAAGTGGAACAAGTGAAGGCTGAAAAGACAACACTATTCTTTCTAGAACTTGTCAGAGAAGGAAAGAGATGGAGAGGTAAACACACAGAAACACAGTCCACGGATGAGCTTCGCTAACAAGATAAAATTATTGGTGGAAGGGAAACATCCAAGAGAAAGGAAAGTTTAAAGAAGACACAGAGAGAGGATGATTGACATAGGGATAACTGATGGAGTCATCAACACCCCCAAGAAAGGGGGACAGAAAGAGATTCAGAGCAGAGGAGAGGGATTAGCTTTAAACTAGTGGGAAGGAAGGAGGTCCACAAGCTATTTACAACATTTCAGAAAGCCTTCTGGAAATTGCAATTAAATAAAATGTCAAGTTTCTTTACTTTTGGCAGGCATTAAATCAACCCTGCAGGCTAACATTGGTTATCGTACGCTGATCAGAAATTCTAATTTGCTGTTGATGACATCCTAGAAATTTCTAGGATGTGATTGGTAGGCCATATACTGTTAGCAGAGTTATCTGTTTTTTACAATATCAGATTTAATTCTTCCAGCATGTGGATCCTTGGATCAGAAGAATGACAGCCAAAATTAAGCGACCATTTCCAGGGAACAGTGCCTAGTGTTTGTACACTTATTTAGCTTTATTGCTTATCAGCATTACATCCATGACAGTGATGTATGTGATTTCATTTAAGTGACAAAATCTTTCAAGATATGGGGTCCACGGATAAAAACATAATAAAAGAGTCCTTAGATGAAAAAATTGGGATGACAAGATCTGTACAGTCCCTTCATATCTAACATTCTATCATTTTAAGAGGGGCCTATAAACACAAGTTCAGGAATGGCTAAATGGGAAAGTTGCAAAGAACACCTGAAAACACCCTAACTAATCAATAACTCACTCTGAACAAGTAGAAAGGGAAGCAATGTAAATAACCATTCCCACCTGGAAGGCAGCAAAGGCGAAACCAAAAGGAGAAAAGAAAACATGAGGGAATAACAAGCTCTTAACCAAGGCAAAGGTGTGCTGCCTGTTTTGATAACCACGGAACATTAACCAACTCCGGGAGCAGGAATGACTATCCTGAGACGCTTTTTCATGTTTGGCCCATCCTAGCCAACCCTTGCGTAAACAAAAATTAAGAGTGGGGTTCTTTTCTCACCAACACCTACACTAAGCTAAGCTTCTACTCTGTACTCTTTGTACCTTCTACTCTGTACTTTGGTAGAGTTTCACCCACTGGAACTGGGCAAACCGAGGACTTTTTTCAAGTTGCAAGAGAAATGGGCTTCAAAGCAACGAGTTAAGACTGGTCTTACCCGTGGGTTGGGTGCTAAGGCTACCAGCAGTCTCTACACTTGGCAAGCCTGGGGGGCAGCCAGACTGACCAGATAGCCTGACGATAAGCCCCGGTAACATTGGGGTGGCCTTCACACCCTGCTGGGCAGGTTCGGGAAGTAGAAAGCTCACGAAAAGGTGCTTTACGGAAGGAGGCAGTGGAGTGATGTGTACTTGTCTTCCGGAACAGTACTTATATTGCCCCCACCTGGGCTCAGGTAGCGGCCAGTAAGCTAATTGAAGCCCCAGGCTCGCGCTCGGGTCGGCGTGGAACCCTGCTCCCCTCTCCTTACATCCGCATGTCTCTGCCGCCACTGCCGCCGCCTGCCGCCGCCCGTGACCCGGTGACCCCGGAGGTCCGTCTGGGGCCCGTGACCCCGGAGCACCCGGCATCCGGACCCCCCTCGCAGGCGCAGCCGCTATTAAGACAGGAGGCTAAAGGGGAGGAGGAGGAAGGGGAGGAGACAGGCGTCCAGGGCGCCTGGGGAAACGGCACGGCGGAGCAGCGGCGGCGGGGCTGGGGTGAGGCCGCTGAAGCGGTCGCGGCCGAGGAGGGGCAGGTAGAGGCCGGGGGCACCGCGGGGTCAGGCTCCCCGGCGGGCGGCGCGGGTGGCGGCCTCGGGGAGTGGCGGCCGCTCCTCGCCTGGCTGCTGCGGCGGCGGCAGCTCCAGTGCTGCCCCTGTGCGGCGCCCCTTCCCCGTTCCGCCGCGCGCTGTTGTCATGGAGGAACCAAGATGGCGGCTCTGGCCTACAACCTGGGCAAGCGGGAGATCAACCACTACTTCAGCGTGAGGAGCGCCAAGGTGCTGGCGCTGGTGGCCGTGCTGCTGCTCGCACTGTGCCACCTCGCCTCCCGCCGCTACCGAGGTGAGCGGGCCCTCCCCCTGCCCGGGCCGGCTGGGGGAGGAGGCGACGCGGAGGCTGGAGGCAGCCCCCCTCGCCCGACACACGCCCACGCTCACGCGGCCGCCCGCCGGTGCGCCCAGCCCGCGGGGGAGGAGGTGCCCCCAGGTGGCCCGGGCGGCGGGCCAGGCGCCCCCGACCGACCGAGCGGACCCCAGTACAGGCGGCCACGGGTAGAGAGCCCATGGTCCTGCGCCCCACGAGCAGCCTGCGCTGCGGACGGGGTCGCTTACCCGGGCCTGGCCCAGTGGATGCTGGGGTCCCGGGTCCTGCGCGGGCTGCGCCGGGGGAGACGCGCCAGGCCCGGGGCTCGCATGCAGGAGGCGTGCAGGCGGCCCTCCGGGGCCACCCCCGGGCGCGTGAAGGCCAAGGCCGCCCTGCAATGGGGCACCTCCGCCCCAAGTAGGGTCACCCATTCTGCGTCCTAGGGGATCAGCTCTTTAGCTTTTGTTTTATCCGGCCTCTGCCCTGGAACAGCGGGGCCAAGCTGTTTGACAGCGGCGTGGGCCGCCCCATTTTCCTTTGCCGCCGGGTGACAGCTGGCAAAAGATGCTCTTGGCCAAGTGGAGGAGGTGTCACCCAGGCTTTGTGATTCAGAAACGTTTAAAGCGTTCTGGTTGCACACTTTTTACAAAGTGAAGCCACTGGGGCAGATATTTGAAAAGAAGTTACAGGTTGACAGGAGTTGAGTTGGGCTTTGAAAACAAGTTGGAAGCAGTTTGAGAGGAGGTCTTCGGTGTGGGTTTTGAGACTGGTGTAAAGAGGAAAAGGAAATACGACCTCCTTGTTTCAGAACGAATTATTCTTCAGTCATAAGGGGCATTTACTTGTCCTTGTTGATTGATTTTTTTCTTCGTTTTCTCTGTAAAAATGCTACTAGGTTAGAGTTTGACAGGCTGAGGAAAATTAATAACGATAGGATCTTTTATTTGTGGCTCTTAGTATTATCGAAGCCATTATCTGGACAGCTCTTGGTGATTGTGAGATTAATTGGTCAAGATGTAATGTGTAACAGGTGCGCATTTAACGCATTTCCAGTTTAACTTCACACCTACTTTGGCAAAATATCCAGTAAAGAGGCCACTGGAATCTGAACTCTTCTCATTTTAGGGAGTCTTTCAAAGTGAAGGACATTTTGATCAATTCTGCTGTTTTGTTTCTGCAATGCTTGAGAATTAAAATTCTTATACTCTAGTACCATAGTGGATGAATAGCCCTTTATATAAATACACTAAATCGATTGAAAAAGATAAATTATTTATACCCTTTTGGCCTTTCCTCCAGCCTCCTATAGATCACCGCCACATGACCTGGTAAGACTTTGTTTCATCTGCAGTTGCTGTAACAAGTCCAACACTTATATACACAAAATAAAACTAGCAATTTGATGCATTAATTTGTGGTAATTTTAAAGAAAATTTTCTGACTGCTATCATTTTATGCTATTTTGGTATAAGACGACAGTAATCTAACTCAATTTTATGTATGTGGTAGTGGAGATAAATTTTATAACTGGGATGCTATGGTCCTAAATGTAAACATCTAGTGCCCCTCACCTCCCTTTTTAAAACTGTGCTTTTATCTTTTGATAAGCTTGGACCCTAATTATTTCATCCTTTCAAGTTCTCTCATTAGCAGGGAAAATAGAATGTCAGATGGAAACTTATGAGTCAGTGTAGCAATCTGGGATTGTTTATAAAGCCTCCTCCAGAAGCTAGTCATCAGCTTTCGTAGGTGCTTTAGTGTCTTGAGTGTGAAGCAGTACACCTGGTGTGTGTACATGCCCATACTGAATGTCAAGAACTTGAGCCAGAGACAGTTTGGGAAAAATAACGATCTTACCAGGCACTTTTTAGCCAACCTCATGCTTTGGCAGTGTGAAACTGAGTCAGATGCTGTGCCTTTCACACAAGGATAACCATACGCTTGAATCATAGTATCATAAATCTTTAGAATAAGAAAGGACCTTATATTAGATATAGAGGTTTAGGCTATATATTAAAATCTTCAATGCATGCTTATGAGTTTGCCTCAGGCAAGGTAGACTGAATGCAGTTGGAATACACATATTCAGTATCTCTTGCTTTACGAATTACAGAAAGTAAAACATTACACACTACAGGAAGTAAGGCTTGGCAAAACTACATGCTATCATTGAGCACTTATTATATGCCGGGTGCTCTTCTACTAAAGGTTTTACATCTTTTAACTCATTTTGTCTTTACAACCAGTCAATGAGGTAGATACAATTACCAGATTTCATCCTCCCCTCTTCTTTCCCCCACCTTTTTTAGTATCTCTGTAATCAAGATGAGTTTTTAAAACTTTGATTGCATGTCAAAGTTTAATTGATAACATTTTTCCTACTGTTATCTAAAATAATGGTGTATTTTATAATCAGTGGTCTTAGATTCAGCTAATTACAGTATTATTTACATTTTAACCTTTTTTTTTTTTCACATTTTAAAAATGAGGCATGAGAGGTTAAGTTGCCTAAAGATACAGTTAGTCTGACTGAGCTAGGATTTAAAACCCAGTTAGTCTGCCTCATGTCATTATGTTATATTCTGACTTTCTCAGAGCCTCTTAGACAGTGGTGATGTATAAAAGGTGGAGTGAGAAAGCATTTTCCAGCGGGACATGGGTTAAACCATTTAAAAATACCAATTCAGCCTCACAGTGCCAGACAAGAGTTTTCTTATCCTTTTTCCAGTAAATGGTGATTTCTAAAAGTTGCGTGTGTAAAGCTTACTTTTTATTACCTATGTTTATCTTTTTTCCTTCTTCCGGAACTCCAGGCTCACAGTCCACATATGCTTTGCGCTTTTGCATATCTCACAGATATCTGATTTTCTCTGTCTGCAATGACCTGTCTCTCTCCTTGAAAGAAAGTACAGATTTTTCTTTCAAGTGCTGGTTCGGATGTCACCAGCACAGAAGTAGGAATTAGGAATTCAGTGTTTCTACAGTAACTAGTACACCCTTATCATTTTGTATTATAATAATTTGTATCTGACAGCCCCACACAAACTTTGAGCTTCCAAGGGTATTTTATTCATCTTTTAAATCATCAGAGCTTAACACACGGTAGGAGCTCCATAAACACTTATTGAATAAATAGATTTTCAAAGTCCTCATTTCCTTCTCTTTTCCTCCTTGCATTTCGTTCTTTTGGTTTTGATTTAATTTCGTGTTCTAATAGCATGTTCTGATCTCAACTTTAGAAGGTAGAGTTTTGTGGGGGGGGTTGCATTCTTAATATTATTTTCACAAAATATAATAGAATGACCTTTAAAAAAATATTCTTTTAATTTTATTTTTTCTAAATTTTAACATTACTGAATCACAAAATGTCCATTAATATTGTGATTACAGACTAAAAACATCATTTCTGTGACAAGAAGCCAGTATCTGTAGCCTTAAGGGTAGTTCCAACCTAGATGAATTTGAATTTTTTAATAAAGTTAACTTGCTTCAAACGTCTTAATTTTGTTGAAATCTAATTCTAATCTAATTCCTTTCTACCACTAGGGATATTAAATGTTAAATATTATTGCATGTTTTGGAGAAAAATAAGTTCAAAACTTCAGAAGTTAAAGCAAGAAAGAAGTAGCTCTAGGTCTCTCAGCCTTTTCTTTCTTTGACTGCTAGAAAGATCCTCATCTACATGACACAACTTGTAATGAGGCACTCCTAGCTTATCTAAAGAAAAATGTATATTGTGATTTTTCAGCACAGACGAAAGTATAACTTGCTGAATTTTAGGCAAATAAAATATTCTGCAGATCATATTGTAAACTCTATGATCTAGTATTTTCATGGTGGATAGTAAGAAACGCACAGCCTTGGCAGGATGATTAAGTCTAAAGTTTCAACGTGCCAGAGGTATTCTATTCAAAGGAAAACAAAAGCTACTGTTTATTTAGCACATCAGATGTTTTCTTTAGTTCTATTTTGTTTTTCAGTTTTTTAAAAACTTGTTTGTCTTTTTACTTATTTTGTTTGCTCTTAGTATTTTTCTATTATAGAAAAATCATGCATGAAAACCTGAGACTTTAGGTTGACAAACCAGAATGCTTATGCTTAAGATAACAGAATGAAGAGGAAGACAGCTATTCATCTAGATAATCTTTGTATTGGAAATAGCTGAAGTAGATAATTCTATCCCTTTAGTTGCTTTTTTTTTTTTTAATTGTGTTCTTAGCTTGATTTATCTGAGCACTTGGTGACTTTCATTTCACGCTGGTTGTATTAAAGTAGCTATCAAAATTATATGAAGCAATTGAAAATAATGACTGCATTTTGTTTTTTTTTTCTTTTGTTTGGGGTGCTTCTGGGTAAATTCTGAAAGGAAAATAATGTGCTAGCAGATGTTTACATGTAGTTAGTATACATAATAAAAATGTGGCACATTAACTTATTTTAACATTTAGATTTACATTTAGTGATTTGATTTTAAAAATATTTCCTTCCCAGGAAAAGAGAACTAGTTTTAGAGTATGGAATTTTGTGGAGTTTTCTTTTTTAGATCCGGTTAATTTTTTAAAATCAGATAATAATAGTATTTATTATTACTACTACTTTCGTTATTTTGCTGACAAATACATAAAAGCCAGTCTCCTCTTGCCTTGTCAGTTATCTAATTAGCAATTCTTTTACTTTCCTAACAGTTCATCATATTACATTCTCTCTATTAAAATAGCTGGTGTAGTTTCTGTCTTTTGAATGGACCTTAACTGATGTGATACAGAGACTATTAATTTCAGATACAAGGATTATTTTTTTTAAATTTGCAATATAAAATATGAAGAGTCACCATTAACTAGCATTCATTACCAGGTTAAGAACTTCTTCCCTGGAAAGACTAGTAGTCTCTACAGTACTGTGTTTATAGTGTCTTTTGGTTAGTGACAACTTCAAATCTGTTTTGCTATCAGGTTTTTCTAATGTGGGTTCTTGAGATTAGAGCTTTTGTTTTCTACTAGCTGAACTACTGAAAAATAATGTCTGAGTAGTAATATTGAAGAGAGGAAGAAGAGTTTGGCATTTTAAAACACATTTTCTGGTGGAGAAAATTGGTTATTTTAAGATGTTGGTATGGTACTTCAGTCTCCACAAAATCATATTCATAACCCATAGACATGGTTAACAAAGAGTATAGTCCCACACACTGAAGACTGATCAAGGTGTGTTCCTGTTTAGGCTTCTATTAAAAAACAAAAATCAAGTAACAACACCACCAAAAAAAAAAAAAAAGGAAGGGATAAAGAAGAAAGAAAAGGAAGAAAAACTTCACAGAATTAATACCAGTTATTTACAACTTCATATAACTTTTTAAGAAAATAGATGGGTTACTAACTTTTCACTTAGTTTAATAGATGTATTTAAAGAGATATAAATACGGAATTTTCATCCTAATTTTAAACATTTACTATATTTTTAATAGGATTTTATTATATGGCCATTATAAAAGAATGCAGCAGGAGTGCTGTTTTTAGGAAATAATTGTGTGTTCCTTTAGTCCTTTTTTTTTTTACTCCTCCTTGATTATATAGCGTAATTTTCTAGAACTAGAATTAGTTTTTAAGAATTGGAAAGAATTAAGAACTGATTATTTATAGTTTCCTTAGATGTTATTAAAAAATCTTTCAAATACAGAAAAAACTGCTCAGGCTACATATGTAACTGCAAAAATGTAATAATTGGTATTCTACTTTCCTTATCCAGTTTTTCACCAACAGAATAATGCAGTATTTTCACTTTTCCTTCCTGTTCTGTTTTAGAATTTATGACACTGTGGTATCAACACTTTCATTATTTATGCATACCTGTCTTGTATTTGTATCACCGTTATCTGTATGTTGACCAGATAAATGGATAACTGGATTGAGAAAAGAGATGTGTTCTTCTACTTTAAAAATCTTTGGGTCTTCCCTATCCCCACCATTTTGTTCTGTAGTATTTTTACCAGATGCCCTATCCTGACCTTAACTATTTGTAAAACAAATAGAGATCGCTGTTGACTGTTAGTAAAGAACTAGAGATCAAATTTAAGAACACATGTATTTTATCATAACCCCACAGTTAATGTACACATCTCGTTTTTCCCTCATCCATTTGACATATTTGAACTTTTTTAATGTCTCCAATCCCCTTTTTAACCACGTACATTGACCATGTACATTAAGCTAATGTACGGTAAAATGGCCAAAGGAAGCAGGGTAGCCATCTGTCCCAGTTTACACAGGACTGAGGGGTTTTGCAGATGTGGAATTTTCTGTTTAAAACTGTGGCAGTCCCAACCACACTGGGAGGAGTTAGTTGGTCATCCTAACGGAGGCAAGAGACAATCGAGAGAAGTGGAGGGGCTAAATATTAACAACAGCATTCATTACTGGTACTGATCATGTGTATCTTCAGCCACCATTTGACTAACATAGTTTTAAGTCTTATCTTTGTGAGATTGCAAAAGGATGAAATTTTATTGAGCTTTTTCCGAAGTTCTTGCATAAGTCTTCCTTTGCACATTTACAGAATAGAGATACCCTACTTCCAGGGAAGCTGTGAAAATTAGGGAGTAGATTTATAAAATACTTCAGTATTTACTAGGTTTCCAGATATGCTAAGGCACTGAGTACTATAATAGTCGAATAGGAAGTCATTTCCAAAGTCTTCTCTTTTATCCCTTAAACTTTTCTTTCCCAACTAGAAGTAGGAGTGATAAACAGATATAAAGGCTAGTTTGAGGCAAGGTGATGTCCTTGGAAGGAAAACCTGAAGCAGAAGGAACTACCAAAGCAGTGAATGTAGCTTTGGGGATGAAGTATTTTCTAGGTAAAGTGTCTGTCATTAGTGGCTCTAATCCTCTTGAATATTAATATATTAATATTTGCTTCTCATGGATGAGTGATATGTACCTAGAGGGTATAGTGAAGTATAGAAAACTCTGTACTCCCTCATCTCAAAGGCTTAAATGGGGTCAAATAACCAACATATAAGAATTTAACTATTGTTTACAACATTATTGTGTTTAATTACTATAGGAAATGATTCATGTGAATACCTTCTCTCAAGTGGCAGATTTCTTGGAGAGAAAGTTTGGCAACCTCACAGCTGTATGATGCATAAGTACAAAATCAGGTAGTTTCTTCATTTTGTTGTTTGTTTTCTTTTCTAAGATGGGTCTTAATATCTGCTAGAAAAGTGTTGGTGAATCAGGGAAAGTGATAGATGGTGCGTCTACTATGTGATGGTAGAGAATTGCTGACAGGGTAGGAGTTAGGGGTGAGTCCGAAGGAATATTCTCGCTCTAAAGCATTAGGGAAAGCTTTGGACCAATCTGCTTTATCTCAGGTGAGAGATAACCAGGCCCAGGGCAATTGCCCGTGAATGAAGGACTCTTGCTTTGGGACTTGGATAGCTACCTCATGGAGTTACTCTGAGACAACGGATATAAAGCACTTACTATGGTTAGAGTACATCTGAAACACTTATTAGATGAGGGCTGTTATTATTGAGAGTTAGTCGATCATACACGGACTGGTAGGTTAAACAAACCTGGCCACCTATTTCTAAAGCAACATAACTGTGTATGTAATAATGCTGTACTACTTTCTTCACAAATTATGTGCTTTGAAAAGTGCCAGTATGCTGATTTTCCTTATTCTAATTGATGTCTTTGTTGATTTCAGTGAAGCGAAGAACTGCCTTGTAGATAAACATATTGCATTTATTGGAGATTCCAGAATTCGTCAATTGTTTTACTCTTTTGTAAAAATAATTAATCCCCAATTTAAAGAAGAAGGAAATAAGGTAAATTTTGTCTATTCATTTCATTAGCGTATTGTTTTAGAAGTTAGCCAACTGAATAGTTATAGGAGGAATGTGCCCTTTCACATTAACAAAAGGAACTATAAAATTTTACTTTGGTTTTAGGAAAGGTGGAGGGGGAAAACAGGGACAATTTGCCATAATGGGGAACATAAGAAAAAGAAGTGGCGGGTAAGGTATTGGCAAGCTTTTCATTGACTTAAACTTTTCATTTTCAGAAATATTAAAATTCTTTCCATGGAAACCTTTTTAAAAAATTGTAGAAAGAACAAAGAAGAAATATCCCTTATCCTCCTTTTAATATTTTGACATATTTCTTTTCAGACTCTTTTGGAAACAAAATTGTAATAGTTTAGCATGGACAATTTTATATCTTGCTTCTATCCCCACCACTTATCACAGTTTACCATATTATACAATCAATGTACGCATCTTCATAATGGCAACATATTATTGAATGGATATAATGTGATTTTATATAATCTTCCCTTTTCTTAACTTTTTGTAGTTTTCTAATTTTTATTTTACAATTTAAAAACGGACATTTTTGTGTGAAAACTTTGCTTTTTAAATTATTTCCTTAGGACGGAATCTTTACAATGCAAATACTAGTTTAAAGAATATAAATGCTTTTAAAATTATTGATTATATTGTTAAACTGTTTCAATCTATACTGTAAGTAGCAATGTACATTGGGACCTAATTTTCTGTAACCTTTCTGGCACTAGGCATTCATGCTATATAGTTAAAGTGACAGTGTAACAAATTTCTGCTCTTCTTAATTTCTCATTTTAAAAATATGTCTTTTTTAAAAAGCTAACAAGGATGAACATCTTTCTGTTAATCAGTTTGTTAATTAGTTAATTTGGGGGGAATTATCTCATCATATCTTTCTGTTTGTACATTTTTAAGTGATCTAAGGTTCTAATCCCTGCCTTCAGTTGCATGTGGTTGGGAGTGGGTAATGGCAAGAAGAAAAAAGTAAAGTACAAAAAGTTCAGAATTGTAGGGGTAATATCTCATGAATTTATGATGAAAATCTATCTGTACACATCAACTTGCCCAGTGGCAAGGAGTTGAAAAATCAGGGACTTAACAGCTTAAGTAGCTAGTTTCACAGTGATGATGGTAATGGATACTAAGTCTTTAGGAACTACTCCTTGTGAGAAGAGTCTATAGGCTATTAGAGATTTTGTCTACCAGGAAAAGCTAGTATAGATTTTAAAGCTGAATAATAGAAAATAACAAAGTCAAACTTTCATTTTATTTGGTATCTATAAATGTATTTTCCACTTGTATTTATACATACAAAATTATACAGAAGAGTTGAAACTATTTAATGACCTGAGATTCTTACAGTTTAAAGTAAAAAACTTAGTAAACATTTAAAAGCAGATGTCTGATTTAAAAAAACATTTTTAGTATTTCTAGGCCTAGAATAGTGTGACTCTTGAAAATTGGAATAATGTATTTGGCAACAGTTAGTTGAAAAAAATCTGTAATGGTTTAGTCTATAGCCGAAAGTAGGTACAATATGGTACATTGTTTCTGAGCTCTACGTTTCCAATTTTTATTTTCTAGCGGTTATCCCACAATTATCAGACAAGATACATGTTATTTTATATGCATTTTAAAAAGAAACAAAGACAGTTTGTCACAGTCTTAAAGAGACAGTTATTGTGAAACTATTTAGATTAAACTGATAGTGGAACATTTGCCAAATTGTATTTTACTTATTCTCTTGTCTCTGAACACCTTGAGGACAGAGATTGTGTATCATCATTATTTTTTGAATATGTTTCTTGTGCCTGGCATGTTGTGAAGTTAATTTTTTTTTTTTTTTTTAGCCTTGGTAATGGGATTCTTTAGGTGGAATAGGAGTATTGAAGATAATATTCTTTTGAATTTATTTTCTGTATTGGGGCAAATTTTTTAAAAAGGAAGCTTTAGAGCAGGATTTTCTTTTTTCAAATTATATTTTGTGGAAGACTAGTTCTGTACGAAGTTCTGGTCAAATAAGTTTGGGCAGAGCCAGATATCATATCCCCCTCTTAGATGGTTTTAATTTAGGCTAGGATATTAAAAACTTGAAAAGTCTTGCTGTAAAGAAACCTGTTTGTGTTACTTCCAGCCAGAGGGCAAGGTAGATACTCTGGGGGCCTCTTCCACTTCAAACCAACTAGATCCTAGATTAAAAAAATACTTGTTGATGTATTTCTAAATGGGAGACACACCCCCAAAAAGGAACAAACTGTGAGGCAAAACCAGAGATGGGAACAATAACAGTAGGCGTGCAACAGAGATTCAGGTTGCCCTAAAGACAGATGCCAGTGGCTGCAATAACCTATATGTAGAAAACTAAGCTTTGAGCCACCATATTTATCAATAGTAATATTGGGAGCCAGAGGACAGTAGACTAATAACTTTAAAGTTCTGATAGAATGTAAGTTTCAACCTAGAATTGTATCCCTAGCATACAGATTCCTCTGTTCTTGAAATATAGGACATTTTTCAGATAAACAAAAACTATGAGGGTTTGCTGCCACATTAAACTTATATTAAAGGGTTTTCTAAAGAATAAACTTCAAGAAGGAGAGAAATAATTCAGAAAAAAATGGTCTGAAACAATGGTTAAAGAAAATAGTAAACTTGTATATAAATCTAAACAGTGTCTGTGTAAAATAATAATGTCTTTTTACATTTTACAAAAAGACAGTACAATAGCATATAAATCAGAGAGAGATGACCACAATTAGTGTTCTAATGTCCTCTTTACTCTTTAAGGTATTATTTTACTTTTTTTTAATTCATCAACAAACTACACAATACACTTTAATATTTTATTTTTTTTATTTTTGGCTGCATCAGGTCTTCGTTGTGGCATGTGGGATCTTCATTGCAGAATGCAGGATCTTTTTTTGTGGTGCATGGGCTCTTCCTTGTAACACATGGGCTTTTCTCTAGTTGTGGTGCGCGGGCTTCTCTCTAGTTGTGGCGCACGGGCTCCAGAGCGTATGGGCTCAGTAGTTGTGGCACGCAGGCTTACTTGCCCTATGGCATGTGGGATCTTAGTTCCCTGAACAGGGGTCCAACCCGCATCCCCTGCATTGGAAGACGGATTCTTTACCACTGGACCACCAGGGGAATCCCCAGGTATTATCTTACTTTAGAACTTAAGTTAATGATGCCCTTTAGTCCAAGGGCAAGGACTAAAAGGATAGAATTAAGGTGGGTAATTCCAAACCAGAAGAAGAAAAAAATTAAAACCAAACTCATCTAATACCAAATATAATGCACACATGTACATACACATGCACACATGCATATATATACTCTGATACACACACATACATATATATATGAACATTTATATGTACATGTAAAAATCAGTGTTTACATTTCATATGTATATAAAATATGTGTATGTGTTAGGGAGCTAGAAATCAAAAAGTAAGATAATAGAAACATTTATAATCAAAATAAATGTAAGTAGTCTAAACTCGTCAGCTAAACACAGATTTTCAGATTGATTTTTAAAAGAATTTTCTGCTGCTTAAAAAGATACCTAAAACAAAAGGACATAGGAAGGATTTAATTTAAAATGAGAAGAGATTTACCAGACAAATATTTATTAAAAAGATAAGTTGTATTAATATAAGACAAAATAGATTAAGAGGCAAAAGCATTATTGGGGATACTTTTTAGTGACAAAAGATTCAAATCACTAGGAAGATTTTGAATTATAGGCATTTAATAAATTAGCCCTAAAATAAATATATAAAGCAAAAGTTAATATGATTACAGTGAGAAGTTGACAGATTCTCTACCACAGTGGGAGAATTACTCACTGCTCATGCAGTTAATAATAGTGCAAGCAAATAAGTAAACATAGAGTAGACTTAATATGCTGATTTTACGAACTTATAGTTCAATACTTAAAGCATACACTAAGATATCAGAGAATATATTTTTTCAAAGCACACATGAAATCTTTTTGATCACATAGTGGGCCATTAACCAAGTCCTGACAATATCAGAGAATTGGTATCATTCTCTCTCTGTTAGGTAAGTTCCTTTGTATTCTAACTTATTCTGATAAAAATTCTAGAATCCTACAGTAAATGTTCCAATGGTAAAATGCTAGACACATTTCCATTAAACTCAGGAAGAAAACAAGGAAGTCCATTATTGCTGCTTCAGTTCAATATTGTATTAGAGATCCTTAGCCAAAGAAAGATAAAGATGTAAGGATTAGAAAGAAATAAACTTGATATTTTATAATACAGTTATCTACACAGAAAATCCCAAAGAATCTATAGAAAATTTACTAGATGTAATAAAAATTTTAATAATATAGCTGATTATAAGGTAAATATATGAAAATTAATTGTAATTCAATAAAGCTGTTAAAAATTAATTGCATATCTACTTGTCAGGAATATAGAGTTCAAAAATGTTATTTAAAATATACTGTGTGCAATACTAAAAAGCACATAGTACATAGGAATAAACATAGTAACTAAGGAAGGTGTATATGCAGAAAACTCATGAAATTTTATTAAAAGGCAATTTAAATATAATTAAATGGAAGTTATGTACTGTATTCTGGAATGGGAAGACTCAATATTGTAAACATGTCAGTTATTCTCCAATTAATCTATAGGTTCAAAAAATTCTAACAGGATTTGTTGTAGACCTTTACCAGTTCATTCCAAATTTTATATGGAGGGCAGTGGACCAAAAATAACTGCAAGAGATCTAAAGAACAAGGTAGAAAGGACTTCTCCAATATCAAGACCTATTTTAACTAGACATCTTTTAATTAAGAAAATGTGGTATTGGGAGAGCTAAACAAAGAAACCAATGGAGCAGAATATACAACTCTAAAATAGACACAATCATATACAAAAAAAACGTAACAGATATGCCATTGAAGATCCATAGGGATAGGAAAGTTTTTCAATTAATGATGCTGAGTCAATTGGTTATATAATGGAAAAAAGTGAAATTGGACCCTTACCTCACACCATCAAGTATAATCATTTCTAGGTAAATTTAGACTTAAATGTGAAAGTCAAAACTTTGAAACCTTTAGAAAAAATATAGAATATCTTTGGTACCTCAGGTAGGGATAAGTTTCGTACATAAGAAACAAAAAATGCTAACCGTAAAATAAAAGATGAATGCGGGATTCACGTTCTTTATGTGTTCATCAAAAGATACCTTAGGGCTTCCCTGGTGGCGCAATGGTTGAGAGTCCGCCTGCCGATGCAGGGGACACGGGTTCGTGCCCCAGTCCGGGAAGATCCCACATGCCACGGAGCGGCTGGGCCCGTGAGCCATGGCCACTGAGCCTGCACATCTGGAACCTGTGCCCCGCAACGGGAGAGACCACAACAGTGAGAGGCCCGCGTACTGCAAAAAAAAAAAAAAAAGATACCTTAAAGGAAAAAGACAACTATAAACTGGGAGACGATATTTGTTGTGTATATCCAAGAGATAAAAGGAACCAATTAATAAAAAAGACAACCCAGTAGAATAAAAAGAGGAAAGGCATGATCAGGCATTTCACAGAAGAGGAAATATAAATCCCAGTGTAAATCTAAAAGATGTTTAACCTCATTAGTAATAGGGGAAATGCAAATTAAGACCATAGTGAGATAGCATTTTATACCTACTTTAGTGGCAAAATTAAGTTTGACAATGGCAAAAAATATGGAGCCTAACAAGATGTATTAGAGAGGCTGTGTCTCAAACCACTAGTGAGGGTACATTGTTACAAACACTTCAAAAAATAATTTGCATTATTACGTGAGGTGAACATTTGTATAGTCTTATGAACATTTAGAACTATTACAGAAAGTGACTCATGTAAAGAGATGTTCAACAGGGTAACTATCAGTGCTGTTTATAATCTAGATTTGGTGCATTGTATCAATTAATCTAGATTCTAAAAAAATAACAAATATAATATTTGATGTGTATTGATAAATTGATATATAAAATGAAACTAAAGAGACATGACAACTAAATGCAGTACCTGTTGTTTTTTCTTTTCTTTTTTATTGAAGTATAGTTGATTTACAATGTTGTGTAAGTTTCAGGTGTATAGCAAAGTGAATATATATATTTTTCAGAATTCTTTTACATTATAGGTTATTAAACAATACTGCATATAGTTCTCTGTGCTATACAGTAGGTTCTTGTTGGTTATCTATTTTATATATAGTACTGTGTATATGTTAATCCCAAACTCCTAATTTATCCCTCCCCCCACTTTTTCCTTTGGTAACATTACGTCTCTTTTCTATGCCTGTGGGTCTATTTCTGTTTTGTATATAAGTTCATTTGTATCACTTTTTTAATTCCACATATAAGTGATATCGTATGATATTTGTCTTTGGTTCACATCACTTAGAATACTAATCTCTAGGTCCATCCATGTTGCTGCAAATGGCATTATTTCATTCTTTTTTATGGCTGAGTAATATTCCATTGAATATATGTTCCACATCTTCTTTATCTACTGCTTTGTCAGTGGACATTTAGGTTGCTTCCATGTCTTGGCTATTGTAAATAGTGCTACAATGAACACTGGGTGCATGTATCTTTACAAATTATGGTTTTCTCTGGATATATGCCCAGGAGTGGGATTGCTGGATCATATGGTAGCTCTATTTTTAGTTTTTTAAGGAACCTCCATACTGTTCTCCATAGTGGCTGTACCAAATTACATTCCCACCAACAGTATAAGAGGGTTCCATTTTCTCCACACGTTCTCCAGCATTTATTGTTTGTAAAGTTTTTTATACACCATTGAGTATGATGTTAGCTGTGTGTTTGTCATATAAGGCCTTATTATGTTGAGGTAGGTTCTGTCTATGCCTATTTTCGGTAGAATTTTTATCATAAATGGGTGTTGAATTTTATCAAAAGCTTTTTCTGCATCTCTTGAGATGATCATATGGTTTTTATTCCTAAATTTGTTGATGTGGTGTGTCACACTGATTGATTTGCAGATATTGGACAGTCCATGCATCCCTGGGATAAATATCACTTGATCATGGTGTATGATCCTTTTAATGTATTGTTGGATTCAGTTTGCTAGCATTTTGTTAAGTATTTTTGCATCTATGTTCATCAGTGATATTGGCCTGTAATTTTCTTTTTTTGTGGTATCTTTGTCTGGTTTTGGTGTCAGGGTGATCGTGGTCTCATAGAATGATTTTGGGAGTGTTCCTTCCTCTGCAATTTTTGGAAGAGTTGCAGAAGAATAGGTGTTAACTCTTCTCTAAATGTTTGATAGAATTCACCTGTGAAGCCATCTGGTCCTGGATTTTGTTGGGAGTTTTTAGTCACAGTTTCAGTTTCAGTGCTTGTGATTGGTCTGTTCATATTTTCCATTTCTTCCTGGTTCAGCTTTGGGAAATTGTACCTTTCTAAGAATTTGTCCATTTCTTCTAGGTTGTCCATTTTATTGGCATATAGTTGCTTTCAGTAGTCTTTTATGATCCTTTGTATTTCTGTGGTGTCCATTGTAACTTATCCTTTTTCATTTCTAATTTTATCGATTTGAGCCCTCTCCCTTTTTTTCTTGATGAGCCTGGCTAAAGATTTATCAATTTTGTTTATCTTTTCAAAGAACCAGCTTTTAGTTTCATTGATCTTTTCTATTGTTTTCATCTCTATTTCATTTATTTCTGATCTGATCTTTATGATTTCTTTCCTTCTGCTAACTTTGTGTTTTGTTTCTTCTTCTTTCTCTAGTTGCTTTAGGTATAAGGTTAGGTTGTTCATTTGAGATCTTTCTTGTTTCCTGAGGTAAGCTTGTATTGCTATAAACTTCCCTCTTAGAACTGCATTTGCTGCATCCCATAGGTTTTGGATCGTCGTGGTTTCATTTTCATTTGTCTCTAGGTATTTTTTGATTTCCGCTTTGTTTTCTTCAGTGATCCATTGGTTGTTTCGTAGCATATTGTTTAGCCTCCACGTGTTTGTGTTTTTTATACGTTTTTTCTTGTTAGTTGATTTCTAATCTCATAGCATTGTGGTTGGAAAAGATGCTTGTTATGACTTCAGTTTTCTTACATTTACCCAGGCTTGATTTGTGGCCCAGTATGTGACCTCTCCTGGAGAATGTTCCATGTTCACTTGAAATGAATGTGCATTCTTCTGCTTTCAGGTGGGATGCTCTATAAATATCAATTAAATCCAGTGGTCTGTGTGTCATTTAAGGCCTGTGTTTCCTTATTAATTTTCTGTCTGGATGATTTTTCCATTGACATACGTGGGGTGTTAAAAGTCCCCCCATTACTGTGTTACTGTCAATTTCTCCCTTTATGTCAGCATTTGCCCTTGTATATTGAGGTGCTCCTGTGTTGGGTGCATATATGTTTACAATTGTTATCTTTTCTTCCTGGATTGATCCCTTGATCATTCTGTAGTGTCCTTCTTTGTCTCTTGTAACATTCTTTATTTTAAAGTCTATTTTCTTTGATATGAGTATTGCTACTCCAGCTTTCTTTTAATTTCCATTTGTTTGGAATACCTTTTTCCATCTCCTCACTTTCCTTCTGTGTGTGTCTCTAGATCTGAAGTGGTCTCTTTCAGACAGCCTATATACAGGTCTTATTTTTGTATCCATTCAACCAGTCTGCGTCTTTTGGTTGGAGCAGTTACTCCGTTTACATTTAAGGTAATTATCGATATGTATGTTCTTATTGCCATTGTTTTGGATTTGTGTTTATAGGTCTATTTTCTTCCTTCCCTCTTTTGTTCTCTCCTTTTCTGATTTGATGACTATCCTTAGTGTTGTGCTTGGATTCCTTTTTCTTTTTTGTATGTGTATCTATTACAATTTTTTGGTTTGTGGTTATCATGAGGTTTTGATAGCAGTCTATATATATACATGATTGTTTTAAGTTGCTGATATCTTAATTTCAAATGCATTTCAAATATCCTGTATTTGTACTTTCCTTCTCTCACAGTTACTGGTTTTGGTGTTATATTTGCATGTGGGTGTTTTGCTACCTTTACTCTATGTTTGCCTTAACTGGTGAGTTTTCCCATTTCATAATTTTATTGTTTCTAATTGTTGCCTTTTCTTTCCATCTAAAGAAATTCCTTTAGCATTTGTTGTAAAGCTGGTTGGGTGGTGCTGAATTCTTTTAGTTTTTGCTTGTCTGTAAAGTTTTTGATTTCTCCATCAAATCTGAATGAGAGCTTTGCTGGGTAGAGTGTTCTTCATTGCAGGTGTTTCCCTTTCATCACTTTAAATATATCATGCCATTCCCTTCTGGCCTGTACAGTTTCTGCTGAAAAATCAGCCGATAGTCTTATGGGGATTCCCTTGTATGTTATTTGTTGTTTTTCCCTTGTTGCTTTTAATATTTTCTCTTTGTTTTTAATTTCTGTCAGTTTGATTACTGTGTTTCTGGGCATGTTCCTCCTTGGGTTAATCTTATATGGGACTCTCTGTGCTTCCTGGACTTGGGTGACTGTTTCCTTTCCCATGTTAAGGGAAATTTTCAGCTGTTATCTCTTCAAATATTTTCTCAGGACCTTTCTCTCTCTTCTCCTTCTGGGACCCCTATCATGTGAATGTTGGTGCATTTGACATTGTCCCAGAGGTCTCTTAAACTGTCCTTGTTTTTTTTTTTTTTCGTTCTTTTTTCTTTTCCACAGCAGTGATTTCCAGCACTCTGTCTTCCAGCTCACTTACCTAATTTTATCCATTCTTCTGCCTCATTTATTCTGCTGTTGATTCTTTCTAGTGTATTTTTCATTTCAATTACTGTATTCTTCATCTCTGTTTGGTTGCTCTTTATATTTTTCTGCCTCTTTGCTATAAACTTCTTGTACCTTCTTGCTCTGTATATCCATGCTTTTTCTGATTTTGGATGATCTTTACAATCATTACTCTTAACTCTTTCTCAGGTAGATTGCCTATCTTTGTATCACTTAGTTCTTCTGGGTTTTTTTCTTTTTCTTTCATCTGGAACATATTCCTCTGCCATCACGTTTTGTCTAAATTTCTATTTGTATTTTTATGTATGGGGAAGTTTAGTTATGTTTCTCGACCTTGGAGAAGTGGCCCCCTATAGGGGATGTCCTATGTGTCCCAGCAGTACACTTTCCCTCTCATTACCCAAGGTCCAGTGACTGGCTGGTCTCAGGGTAGGTTCTGACCTGCATTTGCAGACTTGGTTCCACAGGCTGCCAGATCGTAGTTTTCTTGCTTCTGGTGTCTGCCTTATGGTGGGTTAATCTGGTCTAGATGTCTGTGCAGACTTCTGATGGGAGAGGCTGGTGCTTGCACACTGGTAAATGGAGCTGGGTCTTGGCCCTCTGGTGGGCAGGGCTATGTCAAGGGGCATGTCTAGAGGTGGCTATGGGCTTAGGAAGTCTTTAGGCAGCCTGTCTGCTGATGAGTGGGGCTGTGTTCCCAGCCTGTTGATTGTTTGGCCTAAGGTGTTCCAGTCTTGGAGCCTACAGGCTGTTAGGTGGGACCTGGTCTTGATGCTAATTACCCAAGAAAGATGTCTGTCTCCAGCAAGAGTTCAAGTAGAGGAACACTCCCCAATATTATACCACCAGCTTTTATGACCCCAGAGAGAGCTACAGATGCCCAAGCCTCCCAGGAGACCCTCCAAGACCAGCAGGTAGGTCCAGTCCAGTCTCTTATGAAGTCACTGTTTTTGCCCTGGGTCCTGGTGCTCACAAGACCTTATGTGTGCCCTCTAACTATGCCCTCACAAGACCTTGTGTGTGCCCTGTTTCCCCCATTCCTGTGGAGCTACTGCAGTCAAGCCCTGCTGGCCTTCAAAGCTAAATGCTCCGGGGGTTCCTCCTCTCGATGCTGGACCCCCAGGCTGGGGGCCTGACATGGAGCTCAGAACTCTCATTCCTGTGGGAGAACTTCTGTGATACAATTATTCTCCTTGTGGGTCACCCACTCAGGGTATGGAATCTGATTTTATCATGACTGTGCCTCTCCTACTGTCTTGTTGGGTTTCTTCTTTATGTTTTTGGGTGGAGAATATCTTTTTTGGTAGGTTCCAGTCTTTTTTTAATCCATGGTTGTTCAGCAGTTAGTTGTGATTTTGATGTTCTTGTGAGAGGAGGTGGGATCAAGGTCCCTTTTCTCCACCATCTTGTTTCCAGTCGGGTACACAATACCTGGTTTTAATTGAATTCTAGATTAAAATATAAGAACTATAGAGAAGACATTATTGGGCAATTAGGGAAAGTTGAACATGCACTGTATATTAAACTAGATAATATCAATGTCAAATTCTTAGGTGGGACTGTAGTTTTGCAGTTATGTAAGAGAATGTACATATTCTTTGGAGATGTGTATTTAAGGGTGAAATTGTTATTATGTCTGCAGTTTACTTTCATATGGTTCAGCAAAGGAGAAAAACTATGTATAGAGTGGGCCAAAAACTGCCTTCGGTTTTTTAAGTAAAAATAAAAGACACATTTTTCATTTTCACAAAGAATGTTATTGAACAGTGTGTTCACTCTTTTGTTCCACTACCTTCTGCGATTTTTCAGGCAACTTCATAATTCCATCTTCCCAAAACTTTTTATCTTTTTGAGCAAAGAACTGTTCCAGGTGCCTTTTACAGGCTTCTCGGGAATTGAATTTTTTTCCATTAAGAGAATTTGTAAAGACCTAAATAAATGGAAATCCAAAGGTGCAATGTCTGGTGAATACGGCAGATGAATCAGAACTTCCTAGCCAAGCTGTAACAGTTTTTGCCAGGTCATCAAAGAAACGTGATCTTGTGTTATCCTGATGGAAGATTATGCATCTTTCTGTTGACTAATTCTGGACACTTTTCGTCAAGTGCCACTTTCAGTTGGTCTAATTGGGAGCAGTACTTGTTGGAATTAATCACTTGGTTTTCCTGAAGGAGCTCGTCATAGAGAACTCCCTTCCAATCCCACCATATACACAATATCACCTTCTTTGGTTTGGGTTGGCCAAAAAGTGCCTTCGGTTTTTAAGTAAAAATAAGACACATTTTTCATTTTCACCAAGAACTTTATTGAACAACATATTCACCCTTCTGTTCCACTACCTTCTGCGATTTTTCAGGCAACTTCATAATTCCATCTTCCCAAAACTTTTTATCTTTTTGAGCAAAGAACTGTTCCAGGTGCCTTTTACAGGCTTCTCGGGAATTGAATTTTTTTCCATTAAGAGAATTTGTAAAGACCTAAATAAATGGAAATCCAAAGGTGCAATGTCTGGTGAATACGGCAGATGAATCAGAACTTCCTAGCCAAGCTGTAACAGTTTTTGCCAGGTCATCAAAGAAACGTGATCTTGTGTTATCCTGATGGAAGATTATGCATCTTTCTGTTGACTAATTCTGGACACTTTTCGTCAAGTGCCACTTTCAGTTGGTCTAATTGGGAGCAGTACTTGTTGGAATTAATCACTTGGTTTTCCTGAAGGAGCTCGTCATAGAGAACTCCCTTCCAATCCCACCATATACACAATATCACCTTCTTTGGATGAAGACCGGCCTTTGGTGTGGTTGGTGGTGGTTCATTTCACTTGCTGCACGATCTCTTCTATTCCACATTTTGTACAGTATCCACTTTTCATCGCCCGTCACAATTTGTTTTAAACACAGAACATTTTCATTACATTTCAGTAGAGAATTGCATGCGGAGATATGGTAAAGGTCTTTTTCTCTTAACTTACGTGGAACCTAAACATCAAAGTGATTCATACAACCAGGCTGGTGCAAATGATTTCCAAAGCTTGATTTGGATATTTTGAGTATGTCACCTATCTCCTGTGTGGTATAACACTGATTGTTCTCAATTACTGTTTTGATTTGATTGCTATCAACTTCAACTCGTCTACCTGACCATGGAGCATCGTCCAGCAAGAAATCTCCAGCATGAAACTTCACAAACCACTTTTGACATGTTTGATCAGTCACAACACCTTCTCCATACGCTGCACAAATCTTTTTTTGCATTTCACTTTTTGAAATAATGAAGCATAATATGCCAAAAACGTCACTTTTTTTCTTCATCTTCAGTGTTAAAATGGCTACACAAGGGGCTTCCCTGGTGGCGCAGTGGTTGACAGTCCTCCTGCTGATGCAGGGGACACGGGTTTGTGCCCCGGGCTAGGAAGATCCCACATGCCGCCGAGCGGCTGGGCCCTTGAGCCATGGCCGCTGAGCCTGTGCGTCCAGAGCCTGTGCTCCGCAACGGGAGTGGCCACAACAGTGAGAGGCCCGAGTACCGCAAAAAAAAAAAAAATGGCTACAGAAAAATTCACCAATTTAGATATCTTTTTTTAAATGCACGCTGATACGATAGCTGTCACATAGAATCTAACAAAATTGTTTCGAATGAAGTTAAAAACAACTAAGTGCTACTAGAGCCACCTAACGGAAAAAACTGAACTAACCTTTTGGCCCACCCAATACATGTGGTGCGTAGAGACACGTGAAGCTAGTGTAGAAAATATTAACCATTGGTAAAAGGTATTAACTTTGCTATAAGAAGTCTGAAATTTTTCAAAATTAAAGTTGAAGTGAAAGCCAACACAACGGAACAGTATATCATTTGAAGATGCATATACATGTGACAAAACTGTATAATAAAAAAGAAAGCAAAATAAAATTCAAGATGGTTGTTCTCTTTGGGCAAAGCACGGAATTTGAGAGGGAGAGGGCTATATAGGTCATTCCATGTGTTGGTAGCATTCTGATTTGTGCCATGGATTCACAAGTGCTTATTTATTTTTACTGTGCCTTGTGACTTACATATATGTGATATATTATTTTGTATATAGCAAATGTTATATTAAAATAATAAAGGAAGCAAAGATTGAATTGATTGAATTAACTGTGCTATGCAAAAAGGAAAAAGAAATTTCATGACACACTATTTCTCTAAGAATTTGTTAAAGGTTAGAATGGAGTAGGAGGAGAACACCTATATGATTTTTCTCTGTCCCAGTATTTCCCAGACTTATTTGACCAAGAAAGCTCTTTTCATATATCATACCTTAAAGTTCTGTTGAATTAATGGCTTCAAGAGTCCTTTTGGGGAAAAAGGGTACAAATGAACTTATTTACAAAACAGAAGTAGAGTCACAGATATAGAAAACAAACTTATGGTTACCAGGGGATAGGGTGGGGAGGGATAAATTGGGAGATTGGGATTGACATATACACACTACTATATATAAAATAGATAACTAATAAGAACCTGCTGTATAGCACGGGAACTCTACTCAGTACTCTGTAATGACCCACATGGGAAAAGAATGGATATATGTATATGTATAACTGATTCACTGCTGTACACCTGAAACACAACATTGTAAATCAACTATACTCCAATAAAATTTTTTTTTAAAAAAGTCATTTTGGGAAAAGATGCTTAAGCAGAACTAATAAGAATTTTAAAATTTAGCTTGTTGATAAAAGCAAACTTTATTTCATTATAAAAAATACTGTCTGGTTAAATTAATGAAAACATTTCAACCTTGGTTTTAGGAAGAGAATTAGCTTCTTATTAACCACCCCTGTTCCATCCTGGATATTTAACTATGAAAGGATTTTTATTCTTTTTATGGAACACTTAGTTACAAGAAGTTGTAGTCTCTGGATTTTAATTTTTTTTCTACAACTGGACTATTTACTGTCTTCTAAGTGAAATCTACAATAAACTAGAGTCATATATGTCCATTCCTGTTTAGACAGGGCCTGTACTAGTATATTGGTGAGAATAGACTAGATGTTGCTGCAGCAGCAAACCATGCTACAATCTTAATACTTAGCACTGCTTGTCCTAGGTGGTTTGGCAAGGGGCTTTGCTCCATGCAGTCATTCAGCGATTTTTGCTATTGGAATTTTTACTATTTTCTAGTTGTACCATTTGGGACATTCAACCTCATCAGTCTCTGTATCAGGTTAAGGCAGAGACTAGAATTGCCCTGCGAACTTCAGCCTGGAAATGACCCATATTACGTCTAGCCATATTACATTGGCAGCAGTCGGTCTCTACCATAGATAATAATACTAGGATTAAATTTGAATCATGGGAAGCTTGGCAAAAAGATAATTTACATAGGCATGTTCACATACCTGCTTATTCATAGTTGGAGTTTTATCTTTACATCTTAGATGTTGAAGATCACATATAAACAGTTTAATATCACTTATTTTTTGGCAGTCTATGCAGGTCTTTTCCCCTTCAGGTTGAATGCAGTTAATTGGGATATGGTGTATAAATGAGTGAACAAAAGCAGCTAAAGGAGGAATTATTTACATACAGTTAATCTACACATTAATATTTCTCTGTTGTCTCTCCCCCTTTTTTATGGCAGCATGAAAACATTCCTTTTGAAGACAAGACTGCATCAGTTAAAGTGGTAAGTTCATATAACAGTAAGCTAAATGTTATAATGTTGAAACTATTCATTGGTTAATTTATTTGCAGATCAGCTAATGCTTTGAACATGCTAAATGTGTTTCAGTGTATTGGGAGTAGATAAGTAGATTAAGGTAATTTCATAAATGTGTGCACTATTTTGTGTAATAACATAGAAAATTTGGTCTCTCAGATTTTTATCCAGGAAAAAATAATCTTGTACGTTAATTTGAAACCAGTATGTATTTAGGATCAAAGTTCATAAAAGAACATATATTAATTTCTTGAATTCCCAGTCACAGGTGACTTCTAGATACTGAGAATACAGATGGAGATCAAGAGAACAATGTCCTAGATCTAATGGAGTGTATGAGTCATTATAGTTTTCTACGTGCAATTAAACATGGGATAAGGATAGCAAAAAGGAAAAAGTGGGGCATTAGAAATGTATAGAACAAGGAATTATTGAAAGTAGTTTTTCTCCTTGAGGAAATAATGTTTTAACTGAGGCCTCCAGCTAGTTAGGCTTAGGGGGAGAATTTATGAGCATTACAGGCAGAAGGAACAGGAACAAAGCCCTGGAGAAAAAGGAGCACATAGAGCATTGCAGGAGCTGAATGAGAACCAAAAGGACACTTAGCAAGGGGGAAAATGGCAGGAAAAAAGACAGAATGTCTAGGCAGAGGCCAGATCCTGCAACTTCTTAGGAATTTTAAGGACTTTGGAATTTATTCTCAGGGCATCTGATTGAAAGTCCTTGAATACTTAAGCAGGGGTGTGGCAAGATCAGATTTAAAATTTTAAAACATTACTCTGACTAAAATGTGGGGAATATTTTAGAGAAAAGCAAAAGTGGACATAAGGAGAACTATTGTGAGACCCTTACCAAAATGGGATGAGAGATGAAGATATTGTAGATAAGGTAGTGTTTTACTTTTAAGTACTCTATAAGAGATGTTAAAGTTTAGTTTGAATGGTGCATACAATATTTTCTTTGACTTCTTTTCTTACATTTCTCTTTTAGGATTTTCTGTGGCATCCAGAGGTTAATGGTTCTATGAAACAGTGTATCAAAGTGTGGACTGAGGTCTGTATTTGAAAATATAGGCCTTGCTGGTTTTGAGCAATCACATTTTGAAAACTCATTCTCGCATACTCACCTGTCCCACTCTCCTGTACTTTATACCAGCCTTTTTGATTTCGACCATACTGGGTTGATTATCACTTTACTGAGAGAACAAAGTTTTGATCCAATGCCTCTGTTATCACCATTCTAACCCTATGGTGATTATGCTTATACCACACTTTACTGATTTAAAACTTTCTGTTACTGTTGTAGCTCAGTTAATTCAAACTCAGATCATCTTTCTAGCACTATATACATTCTCTTGAGCATTTGTCCACTTTGTTCTGCAAACTCATGTCCTGATAACTTCAGGAAACTTTTTTTTTTTAATATCCTGTTTTCTTCCCTTTTATCATTATATTTGTGACCTAAAAGTCAAGCCTAATTTGTTTTGGCTCGTAATGTTTGGAGTTAAATTAGATATAAGGCAAGTATGCTGTTAACCTCAGAAAACCCCTAACTTCTCACAAGTCCACTTTAGAACTTCCACAGTCTCTCCGTATAGCTCCTTATCAGTCCTTTATTTAAACCTGTATTCTTTTCCAGAGGTATTTGCATTTGGGATGGACAAAACAATATTCAATTTTGTTGACCTTGTTTTGCTTAATTACTTGTGTTGCAATGATATTTTTCTTTGCTTCTTTTCCCAATAAGTGTTTAGTACGGCAACCAAATAGACTTTGGTAGGATCCAGTGAGAACCTAGTCAACATTTTTAACTTTGTTTCTTTAAGAAAATGTTTAAGTTTTCAAAAAACAAACATGCAGACAACTTCTAGAATTCAACTTTCTGGAAAATTGGGATCTCACATAATTTTGTTTTTATTGATGTGTTTTTAAATGTCCAGAAGTATAATGTTATGAGTATATTTCAGATGATTTAAACATGCATTTTACCTTTGTGCTGGACCTGAAAGTATATCCATTAAAGTAGTAGAAATTCACAGTTAAACAAACATCAGTGTAATATAATTTATAAGTCAGGCAAGATCACAAAAAGCCTTTGTTATTTACTAACCTGGAGATATATTGCATATTCAGATCTTCTGTTCTTATAATTTGCTAACACTAGTTTTTGGAGCTTTAGATTCTGTTGTAAAACTCCTTGTGATTATTGGGGGAGAGGAAAGATTCAACTTATTTGGATAGATGGCCATGTAGTTACCTGAGATTGATTAGTTCATTGGTTTCAATCAAAGAGTATGTATGTATGTATGCATGTATTTATATATTTATTTTTTAATAATTCCATAATAAGCTGCTAGATCCTGAGAATACAAAGTTGTATATTTTTATTATGTATGTACTGTTACTAGCTTTGTTCTAAGTATTAGGAATGTGACTGGGAATTAGCCCCAGTCTCAGGCCTTGAGGAATGTGCAATCTAGTAGATAGTGACTTTCTTATGAATAAAGGTATGATAATATGAAGGGTAACAATAGAACTGAGCACAAAGAACTATGAAAGCACCATGGATAGAGGCACTTAGGATGAGGGTGGTTTAGAGTAGTGAGGATCTAAGAAAGCTTTACAGAGGAGATAATATTTCTAGAAGAACAGTGGATTAGAAAGATATACTTATGAACTGAAATAGACTTATAGGCATAAAAGCAAAGTTGAATTTAAACAACTCTACTGTTATCCAACAGATATTTATAAATCAGCTGCCATATTTTAGGCACCAGGCTAAACACCGTTGATACCCTGGTTAACATAACAGAGTTCCTCTCCTCAAAGAGCTTCTAGGTGAGTGGCAGATATAGGTAATTAAGGAAACCAGCAATTTAGATTTAATTCTACAGGTGAACAGTAGTCATTAAGTCTGAGCTACTTAGATGGATTTGGGGAGTCTTGGTATGGAGTGAGTTGATATTTGAGGTGACTTGAATAGAAATAATTGAATAAGAAGCAAGTATAGATTAAAGAAGAGAGTGTAGAAATGGAACTATAAAAAAGATTATTAGAGGAGGTAGTAAAAGGGGTAAGAAGAAAAGCAGAAGAAGAATAACTAATATTACACACAGAGAAGGAAAGAGTTTTAAAAAGTGGATAGTGTCACTTTAGGAACTATATAGGGTAGAATGAAACTACAGGACTTGGCAATTCAGAGTTCATTAATGGGCTCTGAGGGCAGTTTTAATGGATGGTTAATTCAAAATCAAAACATGGTAAGTTGAGGCATAAATGAGAGATATAGAAATCAGCATAGTGAAAGCGGAATGCTCTTCCAAGTAATCTGTTGGTCAGGAGTGTGAATGGCAAGAATTTGAGAGTGAGACGAGATTGAAGGAGCATTTTTTGCGGATAAAGATGATTTAACATTTTGTGGATTGAAGGAAGAAAGAAGAGTAGAGAAGGATGAAATGGATAAATCAGGAGTCTGAGGAGATAACTTATGGATATAGCTCCAGAAGTAAAAAGGGAGGAGATATAAATGCAGAGCAATGGGTTAGCCATTAAGCAGAATAGGAACATATTTTGTTTACTCTCCTGTCAGAGGAAGGTAGACTGGGTGAGCATATGGACAAAGTTGTAAGAATGGAGGAAGGAAGGCAAGAGCACACAAGCCAGATGAATTCTGTTTTCTCTGTGAAGTTTGAGAATTAGGCTTTATGCCAAAAGTGAGGAGGACAGGAGGGACCTGTGTAAGGAAAAAATGATTTGGGATAACCACTGTGAAGAGTGAGAAAGGGAGCCACCTACAGATGAGGAAAGTTTCACTAAAGTAGCAATGTAAAATGGAGCATGCTAGACTGGAAACTGGAATATCTCTGACGAGAAATAGATTAATTTCGTTATTTTCTCTGCTTTCATAGTTTTCTCCACTGAGCATGTTTTAGCTTCATAATGAGACAGTAACTGTCACTTCTGTTTTTATATATGGGTTGGACTTTTTCTGATTTCTTGTTTTTAATTGTTTCTTGTGCACAAGAAACAATTGTGCATTGTTTGATTGTGTGATTGTATTATCAGATCTTCTATGTTGTGGAAGATGCATTGAACCCAGTAGTTGGAAGACTTAAGTTCTGGCTTTGTTCCTGCCAGGCCTCAGCAATAGCTATAAACCTTTCTGAGTCTATCGCCTTTTTTTTTATAAGATATGTATAATATCTTCCTGCCTATCTAACAAGTGGCAAGAATCTATATTAAAATGAGCTAATTTAAGAGAAATACTTAGTAAATTACTAAGTACTATATAACTGATAGTATTATTAATAGTATAATTTGTACTAGGTGAGGATCTCTACCAAATTTCTCATTTTTTCCCACATTATGGTCTATAATAATTATCAGTTTACTGTTAAATACATACTAGATTGGCTTTCCCAAAAGATCATGTTTCTTTAGAGCACTGCATTTTATTTAACACTTAAACTGTATACCCTTTAGGCTTCCAAGAATACTCTTTAATTGGCTGACATAATATACTAGAGCTTTACACAGTTTACTCAGAATTCAGACTGTGTTAGATTTCAGTAGTGTTTTTTTGTCTTTGTTTTTGTTATAAAGAACACCAGAGAATTAGCCATACAAGCCTCATGCCATCCTGTATAGTCATATAACCATGTAAGGTTTTAGGCATGGGGTGTCCATCTTGTAACAAGAATCTGATAAGGAACCCTAGAAAATTAAAATGCATTTAAATGGAAGAAGAACTTAAATTTAAGGGAAAAAATTAAGGGATATTACTTGCGTTAATTTCCTGAACTGAATATAACACTATTATAAAGACTTTTCTTTCTTCAGGATTCTGTTGCAAAGCCCCATGTGGTTGTAGCAGGAGCTGCCACAGTAAGTTATTATCTGTATTCTTACATAATGATTTTTGTTTCATACTTAAGAACATGCTAAGAAAAAATTAACTTATGTTATATAGAATTCTTGATTATACTTATATTTTAATTCCTATTTCTATTAATTAGATGGTTAATTTTTTTAAAAGATGTGAATGAACTTAGGAAATTTGATGGTAAATGTCAATATTATTTTATATCTAAAATTACATTCTTCTTGAACGTTATACATTGAAAGTCTAATTTTATATCAGCTTTTTATAACTGCCTTCATATATTTCATGAAATAATTTGACCATACTTTATTCTAATATTGAATAAGAATGGGAATTATCTTAAAATAACCTTTGTTACAACAGAGGAAATGATATACTTTAATTTTTCTGTGACAAATAATTAATGTTTAATTTTTACTTCCTCTTAGTGGTCTATTAAAATTCACAATGGCAGCAACGAAGCACTTTCCCAATATAAAATGAACATTACCTCCATAGCACCACTTTTAGAAAAATTGGCAAAGACTAGTGATGTGTATTGGGTCTTACAAGGTAAGGGATAAGTAATGAAAAAATGTCATTTTGTATATATTTTGAGGTATAGGTTTCTATTTTCTATTTCAAGAAGCAGAATTACTACTTTATGAGAATAAATTTTGAAATAAGATTTGAAAAATTAGAATAAATTTGAGCTATTTGCTTTCCTGTTTTGAACTTAAGGAATAGACAGACTAATAAATATAATAAGTAAAAAAAAAATTAATAATAAATAGAGAGATTCTCCAAGGAACCTTAGCAGGTAGAACAGCTGCAGAGTATAACAAAGAGAATAAGTCCTAAAGGCAAATAAGATGTTTGCCTCTGATTTTTTAATTTCTTACCAAGTAATACTTATTGTGATTGGGAAATAGAGAAAAAATTGTCTGGTTCATAATATTAGGTTCATTGGAAGTAAATATTCTTTGGAATCGACAATATATTTAAATTCAAACCAGCTAGCTTATACTTGGTAATGAAATTCTTTAAGAGAAAGTTGACATTAGATCAAGTCATTTCAGGAGTTTATTGAATGTCCATTATTTAATGCCTAGCACAATATGAAATGCCTTGGGTATTTTAGCAATTCAAGTTGTTTGTCAGAAACTCTTACGATTGTTTCCAAGTTTAATGTCAAGCTGAGAGAAACAACACGGTGGTGATAATCTCTTCCAAAATCCCTATTTCATTTACAGACTCATTGTTAACCTTTCTATTACTAAAGTGAGGAAAAAGTTAAATTTAAATGATTTATGGTACGTGATAAAAGACCTCGATCCTTAATAATATTACCTCCTAATTGTGTGAACAAAGTTTGCAAAATGAATCAGCAACAGGAGGAAAAAAAGATTGGCTGCTATTCTTAATTAGGCCATCTTCCATAATCCAGTTTTAAACTCCGGTTACCTGCTATAACCCAGCATCCAAAATTTTTAAGCTCTTAAGACATGCTAGAACATAAAAATGTTTCCTGAAAGCTATGTACCTAAGAGAGAAGAGGTATAAAAGTTCTTTAACTTTAAGAGGGTTATGGATTGATTCAAAAATTGAATACAAGATAGGAAATCTATTGCAAACCTTGGCCAACTTTATTTTAAAATGAATTATTAAGTGCTTGGAGTTCTCTGAACTTTAACAACAAAATATGAAATGCAGTTAACTAACTTGAATGATTATAATTTCTACCAGTAGGGATTTTTAAGGGTATTTTTAAAAATATGTTTCATGTGCAGATCCTGTTTATGAAGATCTGTTAAGTGAAAATAGGAAAATGATCACTAATGAGAAGATAGATGCCTACAATGAAGCTGCAATCAGTATTTTGAATAGCAGCAGCAGAAATTCTAAATCGAATGTTAAGATGTTCAGTGTTTCCAAATTAATTGCTCAAGAAACCATCATGGAATCTTTGGATGGCTTACATCTTCCTGAATCAAGCAGAGAAACTGTAAGAATTCTTGTATCTGTCAGTACAGACTGTAATATCTAATTGGTTATAGCTATATGTCACTATAATGTAACAAATAATTTAATTGCAGTCTTAATTAGTTGCAGTTATTCTATCTAAACATAGATCTAGAAATAATTTTGCTTTCCATCACTTAGCTGAATATATAAGTGAGAGTTTTAGTATACTCTAAGGGAGAAAGTTACGGAAGGGAGGAAATGCGACTTCATTTAGTGAGTGCTAGTTACTCTTAATATCCCTTGTTTCATATAAAGCTTATAAGTTCTCAGCACACTCGTGTTTGAAAACTACTGCTTTATATTCTCTTAGCCTTGAACCTTAAATTTACAAGATTAAACTTCTGTGAAGGGCTTCCCTGGTGGCGCAGTGGTTGAGAGTCCACCTGCCGATGCAGGGGACACGGGTTCGTGCCCCATTCCGGGAAGATCCCACATGTCGCGGAGCGGCTGGGCCTGTGAGCCATGGCCGCTGAGCCTACGCGTCCGGAGCCTGTGCTCCGCAACGGGAGAGGCCACAACAGTGAGAGGCCCGCGTACCGTTAAAAAAAAAAAAACTTCTGTGAAGAGCACATTTTTTTAATATGTAGAATGATTTTTATTATTTCCTTCTAGTTCTGATACCCTAAACATGATTCAATGTACAAAGTAGATACTGAACAAATCCAGATTGATGGGTGGAAAAGGATTTTAGGTTAAGTACAAAAGAGAGCTGCATAATTATAAATTTTCACACATAGTACAATAGATGTTACTTAGAGTTATTGTTTTCTTATAAAGCAGTTGTTCTTAACCTTTTTGAGGATCACATAACCCTGTATCTGATTAAAAGTAATGGTTGTATTCCTCCCCTGAAGAAAAATGCATGTCTGCATACACACACACACACACACACACACACACACACACACACGGTTCTCCATATTTTTTCAGGGCTTTGTGGACTCCCTGGGACTGGTTAAGAACCTTGGGATGGAGTTTGTAGGCTAGTATCTGCAAGAGTTCCAGGCTCAGAGTCTCCTGAAGTCTCAGAGCTAAGAGAATGAGATTTTCTAAATAACTGAGTACTTTGAATGTTTTAGGCTTAAATAATATAATCATCTTAAGAGTTCTAGGGGTACCTAAACTATACAGTTTTCATAAACTAGATTTGACTGAACCTTCAACTAGAAATACTTAACAGCTTGCCTAGAATATTTTTATTATAATGAAACCATGTTGAAGATTCTACACCTCATTTAAAATTAGAGATCTTAAAACTGTTGAATCCTAAGTGGTCCATAAACTGTAAACCAAATGAAGGGCATATTATAAATACTGTTAGCTAAGAATTAATTATTTTTGGTGGCCGTTATTTTATATTCTTTTTTCACATCTAAAGACTGGGACTCTATCTTAAGTATCTTGGTATCTTTTGTATTGAAAATCTGCTAATTAAATTTCTTTGGTCCTTGACATCTGTCAGTATTTTTGTAACCAAAGGTCACAGCCCATTAACAGCCATGAAATCAGCATTTTTTTTCTTTTTTTAAAGAATAGAATGGAAAAAAGTCAGATGCATTCCAAGTAGTAAGGATAGGTATTGTTTCCCATATATGTGTTCTGAGTCCCATTATAAAATGAATTTTTCATTACGGTTAATAACCCAAGAAGTTGGAAAAACCCTGAACTAGTTATTTACAGATTGAAGGAATACCATTATTTACATCAGTGTTTGGGAAATGGTAGCAAAAAGTACAAAAGCATTTTGGTTTCAGTGCTGAAACGGTAGTATTCACAGGAGAAAATCTAATGGGAAATACATTACTGACAAGATAATAATGAAATAACTTGGTTTTTTCACAGAGTGCAATGATTCTTATGAACGTGTATTGCAATAGGATTTTGAAGCCTGTAGATGGTTCCTGTTGTCAACCTCGGCCTCCTCTTACTCTCCTACAGAAGCTAGCTGCTTGTTTTTTCACTTTATCTATTATTGGATATTTAATTTTTTATATAATTCATCATAACGCTCATCGGAAGAATAAGCCTTGTACTGATTTGGAAAGTGGAGAAGAAAAGAAAAATATTATCAATCCGCCTGTGTCTCCATTAGGAATACTTTTACAGTCTTTCTGCAAACTTGGCCTGATCATGGCTTATTTCTATATGTGTGACCGTGCAAATCTATTTATGAAGGAAAACAAATTTTATACACATTCAACTTTCTTTATTCCAATTATCTACATCTTGGTTTTGGGAGTATTTTACAATGAAAATACTAAGGAGGTAAGAGTCATTTTCTTTTTAGTTCATCTTATCCTTTTCATCTCATTACAAAGTGTAGATTAACGAAATAGTATTTATCATGCCATAATATACAAACATTTACATATATAGAAGAGAATGAAGGAATATTGCAGCTGTACTTCACTTAGTGGACTCTTAACTGTTGCTTTTTTGAAACAGTTTGGAGAAAGATCATAGTTTCATAAAGATTGTTGAAAAGTTGGAAAATAATGACCTGTGAAAAAGATATCATGACTTGGTGTCATTTTGCCTGCTTGAGGATGGAGAAAGTTGAGGTGCTCCTAATTTTGTAATGGTCTTCAAACATGAGATAGTATTATCATTTATAAGTTAAAAACATATAATTATACTAATAAACACTTTTTATATTTATATGTTTATATAGTCAGACATGTACACACAAATTAGAACTTATATAATAATGTGGGCACTGTTCACAATATTCTGAATTCCTATTTTAGTATTACTGTAATTGCTCAGAATATTAATATAACTCCTTTATAAGTCATTTAGTTGAATTAATAAATTCTGTTGTAAGATAACTTTCATATGAGGATGATTAATCAGTTCTTCATTTCCAGTGGGAATATTCTAGAGAAAATAAAGTATAATAAAGGAGCTTTTTTCCCCACAATAACGTATAAAAGAACTGTAAGATCTTTTCTAACTGAAATTCTAAGATTCTCTTAAAGAAAATTATTAAATGCCATTTTTTTAGATTTACAAACATATCTGTCATAGTTTAAAAGTAATCTTAATATAAAACCATAAGTATCAACTTAAATATTTAAAGTCTCTTTTATATTCATTTCCAAATTCATATTATACTTTAAATAGTTTTATTATCTCTTTTATCAAGAAATAAAATGACAATCTTTAACTGATTTTCCCCCAACGTTCTTTTGAAAGAAGCATTAGCTTTATATCCTATGAGAAAAATGTTAACATATTTAATGTATACTGTCCAAATAATAGCTTCATGATGAATTTTAAAGCAAATTTTGATTCTTTTACACAGACTAAAGTGTTAAATAGAGAACAAACAGATGAATGGAAAGGCTGGATGCAACTTGTGATTTTGATTTATCATATTTCTGGAGCAAGTACAGTAAGTATTTTGAATTTAAGTTCTGAAAATATAGGAAATAATGTCACTTTAATGTTTCCTTAAGGGCACCAATTCTTTTGTGTTTTATATTCTCTACCATTTGGAGACCATTCTTATTTCCCACCCAATTTTTCTGTCTTCCCATTTTTCTCCTACCATCTGACTCTTTGAGAATGTATAGTCTTAAAAGCAAAATAATTATTTTTTAAAAGATAAAGCAGTAATTTATATTTACTTTGCCTTAATTTTAAGGTAGTAGGAACAGCTAATAATCTAAGGGTATTGTTTCATGTCCTTCTGAACAACCAAAGTTATCAAGAAACTTTCTAGATGATACTTAATTGCAAAGGATTTAGAATAGGCAAGTTACTATTAAAAGAAATCAAATTAGATGATTATATTTTATATTCTATCCTTCACTGTATGTTAGGAAGTTTGACCAACCATTTTTATATTTTTAAAGTTTAAAAACTTAGAACTCTCTTGCCGCAGTATTCAGAGTACTCAGATACCCATGGTCTGCTATTGTTGACCATGTATTATGTGCCATACTTCATAAGTATTACCACTTCCATGAGATGGAGGACCCTTCCTTTGCTCACCTAGTGCCCTCTGTACCTGGACAAAATCATTTTTCCCTTAGCCGTAGGTGTCTTTTTATGTCTTTTAGACTTTGGATTCTCATGACTTGGGGACATCTTGGATTTGGTAGGGGTAGAAAAAATGTGTTCAGAATTGTAACATACAGCTACATACATTTAAAACACGCTTTTAAGAGTAAACCTAGGTATCTAATAACCACTTTCACACAAGTTTTTATAGGGAAGATACAAACTGATTTCTATAAAATATGTTTTAAAAATTTAACAAGTTCTTTCATAATTTGGGAACTACTGAACTGGTTTTTATTGCTTTATTTGCTTATATAAAGCACACATCTGTAAACAGTAACTTAACATAGAATCAGTGATTCCATTTAACATTGAGTCAATGTGGAGATAATAGGGGAGTGTTGCCCAGAAAGGAGTATTTTGAAATTTCCATTGCAGCAGTTAAGAAGATGAATAATACTAGGGTTTTTCAGATATCTCTAACAATTAGAAAATACTAACGTTATTCTTCATTAAGTCTCTTTATTATTTTCAAAAATTACTGGTGATTTCATGGATGGCTCGTTTGAAGGGCAAAAGGCAGAGGAAGAGGTATAATTTTTACTGAAATTGCATGGCTATGATATGTATATTTGTGACAACAGTAAAACTCCTGTGACACTGCAGCTGAAGGGGACCTAGTGAATTCAGGTAACTGTGGAAGAACCAAGACAATAAAAGAGATCCAAAGCAAGGAGAGATGAAGATAGTAAGAATTAGTTCATAAGCCCAGTTCAGAATTTGTAGGATAAATTTAGCAGATTTTCTAAAAAGATGAATATTGAATCATAGAAATATCTCTGACATATGAAGAAAGATTAGTTTAATTTGAAGGGGGGTGGGGAGAGGGTTTTGAGAGAATGCCACTTAAGACATAATTAATTGCTGACATAGAAAGGGTAATAGTACTGTGTAAAAAAAAAAAAATCAGATAGAAAGAATTAATGACAGATTCAGTTCTTTAACTCATTGATTCCAGAAAAGATTTGGATCATAAAAGAATGAAAGCAATTTGGCATTCTATTATAATTATTTCTCAAGCTAGCATTCTAATACATCTTAGACTATATCCCAATACATTCTAAGTTACAGTTTAAAAACATCTGTATTCTGGAAGGACATTACTTTTCATTAACAGATTAACAGTTATGATTAATTAACATATCCCTGTTCGTTTATATAGAATTTTGTGGTTAAAAATTACCTGTATCTACACTGGCAAAGCATTATTAGCATGGGTTATAATGTATTTGAGGACTTGATTCTTTTAATTACCTAATCTTAATGCTTTTTTATTTTGAGTAAAATATGTCAGACTTTAGTTGTGCCATGTTTTTATAGTAAAATAGAAACTATGTCAAAAATTACAGAGAATTATTAAAATAATCCAGATGGTCTGGCAGATTGCAATTGTTGGTGTAAACATTCTTTTAAACATAACATATCAGATATGGATAAAATATTGTGAATTAAATACAGAGAGTGCAGCAAGTTAGGTATATACAGTAGATGATTTTGTGTTCCATTGTGGGTTTTTCTCCTTTGAGAGTTTGTAAATAACTTCCATGAAGGGACCTAAGTAAAAGGTCTTAAGGGAAAATATGTGGGGCTAGAAAAAGAAGAGAACCAGCAGTCAGCCTATTAATTCTAATGAAATTGGATTCTCAATACACTTTTAATACTAAAATTTTGTTGTAAGTAATACTTGACTCCTGAAAAACAAAAAGGAAAACAATTCGAATTAAAGGAGACTAAAGCGGAATGAAAACTAAATGCAATGTGTGATTCTTGGTTCAAGGTTCCTAAATCAAAAAAAAATTTTTTTAATCGTAAAGGATATCACTGGGACAATCAAGGAAATTCATATATGGATTATACAGTACATACTATTATATTTAATTTCATGGGTATTATAATGATAATATAAGAACTATACAAGAAACTATTCTTTCTTCTTAGGTGATACTTGCTAAGATATTTAGGGATGATGGTCTAAATTTGCAGACACATGGTCTGCAAATACTTTTAAATAGTTCAGCATGGTAAATAGTTGTTCGTTGTACTATTCTTGCAACTTTTCTGTTGGTTTAAAATATCTTAAAAAAAAAAAATATCTTAAAAACTTGGGAGAAGTATTACATGAAATTTGTAATAATCCAACATTGGTAGAAACTTGGCAAATTGTTCTGATAGTGCTAAATTCAATTTAAATGGTTGTATTTACTGTTTAAATATAACCAAGTCTCAACACTGTAGGCCCAGACTCAGTCTTGAAGGGGCTCGAAAGCATGCGTTATGGAGAGTGGTTCAAGTAATTGGGAATGGTTAGCCTCGGTTGACATCTGTTTTCAACTATTCATAGAACTATCAGATGTAAAAGTGATTAAGTGTGTGCATATGGCTCTAGAGTTAGACTGTCCATTTTGGTGGCCACTAGCCACATGTGGCCATTGAGCACTTGAAATGTAGCTAGTCGGAATTAAGATGTGCTGTAAATGTGAAATATATATGAGATTAAGTATGATTAATTATGGTAAATGCATATAAAGTTCAAAAGCTTAGTATGAAAAAACACGAAATATCATGGTATATGTCAGAATGATAATATTTTGGATATATTAAGTAAAATGTGTTTATTAAAATTATTTTCACTTAATTCTTTTTTTTTCATATAGGCATTTTATTTTATTTTTTTAACATCTTTATTGGGGTATAATTGCTTTACAATGGTGTATTACTTTCTGCTTTATAACAAAGTGAATCAGTTATACATATACATATGTTCCCATATCTCTACCCTCTTGCATCTCTCTCCCTCCCACCCTCCCTATCCCACCCCT
>NW_020175410.1:11923367-11923573 GCF_003031525.2 Neophocaena asiaeorientalis asiaeorientalis | reverse complement strand
AGTAATATTCCATTGTATAGATGTGCCACATCTTCTTTATCCATTCATCCGATGATGGACACTTAGGTTGTTTCCATCTCCTGGCTATTGTAAATAGAGGTGAAATGAGTATTTTGGTACATGACTCTTTGAATTATGATTTTCTCAGGGTATATGCCCAGTAGTGGGATTGCTGGGTCATACGGTAGTTCTATTTGTAGTTTTTT
>NW_020175410.1:11875380-11923122 GCF_003031525.2 Neophocaena asiaeorientalis asiaeorientalis | reverse complement strand
TTTTTCATTCTGAAGATTGCTTTGGCTGTTCGGGGTCTTTTGTGTTTCCATACAAATTGTGAAATTTTTTGTTCTAGTTCTGTGAAAAATGCCAGTGGTAGTTTGATAGGGATTGCATTGAATCTGTAGATTGCTTTCAGTAGTAATTTTCATAATGTTGAATCTTCCAGTCCAAGAGCATGGTATATCTCTCCATCTATTTTGTATCATCTTTAATTTCTTTCATCATTGTCTTATAATTTTCTTTGACTCCTGGCTGCAGCACCAAGAGCCTTTCCTGCACACGGCTCAGAATAAAAGGGAGAAAAAGTAGAAAGAATTAGTAGAAGTAGGAAGAAAGAAAGAAAGAAAGGCGGGAAGGGAGGAAGAAGGAAAGAAAGAAAGAAGGAAAGAAAGAAAAGAGAAGGAAAGAGAGAAAGAAAGGAGGGAGGGAGGGACGGTGGGAGGAAGGAAGGAGGGAAGGAAGGAAAAAAGAAAGAAAGAAGATAGAGTAAGATAAAATAAAGTAAAATAAAATAAAGTTATTAAAATTATTAAGAAAAAAAATTTAAGAAAAAAAAGAAAGGACGGGTGGAACAAATGGTGTTCTAGGACAAATGGTGGAACTCTGCGGCGGCAGGGGCCAGCGTGACGTTGCACCAGCCTGAGGCTCGCTGTGCGTTCTCCCGGGGAAGTTGTCCCTGGATCCCAGGAACCTGGCAGTCACTTATTTCTTTTAACTGTTTAAATGTCTGGCAGCCACATTAAAAATTTACCATGTGGCTCACATGTTATTTTCATCACACAGCACTGCCCTAGACAGCTTAATTTGGTAGCTTTTACATAGAGTTTGATTTCAACTTTTCATGAAAAGGAACTTTATAGCAATTAATGACCATCTGAAAATGGTATGGATTGCCTTGGGAATTTGTGTGTTTTCTGCTATTAAAAAGTGCTCAAATACTTGAAGGGAATTTTTGTTTTGTTTTTTTTAATGGTACGCGGGCCTCTCACTGTTGTGGCCTCTCCCGTTGCTCCCCTTGAGGAGCACAGGCTCCGGGCGCGCAGGCCCAGCGGCCATGGCTCACAGGCCCAGCCACTCCGCTGCATGTGGGATCTTCCTGGACTGCTGCATGAACCCGTGTCCCCCGCATCGGCAGGCAGACTCTCAACCACTGTGCCACCAGCGAAGCCCTTGAAGGGAATATTTTAGAGTGCATTCAAGAATGAGGTAAAGATACAGGTTTAGGTTAGGTAAGTTTTGAGGCTATTTCAATACTGTATTCCCACTTTCATCCCAGTGATTCTAATATGTTACACCTTCATTGAAAATTTCTGATCTAATGATGAGATAAGACATTTAAAAAGAACTAATGATGAAAAGCAATAAATACAAACTCATATATAGATTGTTGGTGCTTAAAGGAACTCAAAAGGAGAAATGACTTTCATCTGAGAGTAAAAGAATGGAAAATTTGACCAGGGGTCTAAAGAAGGATAGTATTTGTATAACAAAATGTGGTTAGGAGAACATTCCAGGGTATAAAGAACAGATAAACAAAGGAGAGGTGACAGGAAAGTACAAGAAAGACCAGTTTAGGAGACAGAGAATCTTAACAGTTTGGCTAGAGTGGAGACTATGTTGAAGAATCTATGACATTATAATTCAGGGGGTTTTCCTTCCAGAAAAAAATGTTATCCCTCAGAAAAGAGAAAGATGTGTTCAAGAATGCATTCGAGGATATATACAAAAGATGCATATGTTCGAGGCCTTATAAAATCAGTTTAAGGCGTCTGCTCAATTATTTTATCCTACAAAGTATCACTTAGGGAAGACATGTTAAACTAAAATGGCCATAACCAGTGTTAATGCTGGATAATTACAGAGGTGATCAGATGAGTCTATAAAATAGAAGCCAAAAAAATGTTTACATAGATTTAGTAATTATTCCTAAAAGAATGGCCTTATAATTACAAAGGTTGGATGTCACTAAACAAGCCTGTTAAAGATCATTTTAAAAAGCAGTACACTGCCTGTGTTGTAGAGATCGTGACTATACACCTAAAGGACTAATAGGTGGTGGGGAGAACACATGACAGTGTTCTAAGGTTAAGAGAGTTAGGACTTGTAAATAATATTTCCAGTGACTCCCATAAAATATAGATTAGAAATATGTTATATTTCTTTCAGCCTAGATAGAAGTGAAGATGTGATGCTCTGAAAACTCATGGTGAAGATGAAACACATGCAGGAGTGTAAAATAAAATTGTTTTATAAAATAAGATTAGAAGGGAAATAATATTTCTGAATTAAGTTTGCATATGTTTTTTAAATGTAATTTTTGCTGAATAATCAAATATTTTAAGTAGTCATGTGACGATTTTATTTACAAGTCTAAATTCTGTATATTTAGTGGGGCCAAGAATGTAGGATTTTGGGGGGGGGGGTTAATTCTTTTGGATTTTTTTTTTTAATTTATTTTTGGCTGCCCTGGGTCTTTGTTGCTGCACTCAGGCTTTCTCTAGTTGTGACGAGCGGGGGCTACTCTTCGTTGTGGTGTGCGGGCTTTTCATTGTGGTGGCTTCTCTTGTTGCAGAGCACAGGCTCTAGGCATGAGGACTTCAATAGTTGTGGCTCGCGGGCCCAGTTGTTATGGCTTGTGGTCTCTAGAGTGTAGGCTCAGTAGTTGTGGTGCACAGGCTTAGTTGCTCTGCGGCATGTGGGATCTTCCCGGACCAGGGCTTGAACCCATGTCCCCTGCATTGGCAGGCGGATTCTTAACCACTGCGCCACCAGGGAAGCCCTTTGTTTTGTTTTTTATCTTCTTGAGAAAATGTGAACTCCAGAGTGACCTTGTATTCAGCATATATATGGTGATTAATAATTATGGATATAATATATTTAATTCAAATTGGATGAAATGTACAAAGCGCCTCACATTTATTAACTCATTCATTCCTCACAAGACCTTTTGAGGAAGGAGAACATAGTCTCATTTTGCAGTTTAGAAACTCAAATTTAAGTTTAAAGTCACATAGCTAATGAGTGGCAGAACCAGAATTTGAATCTAGGTCTCTAATTCCAAAGTCTACTTTTTTTAACCCCTGCTACAAGGCTTAATTTTCGAGAATAAATCTTTTCATTGCGCCAATGCTGAGTAATAATGTTGCTCCATTATTTTGGTTAAATTTACTGGTTATGGTAATTTAGGTATAGTTAGTGTCAGCATGTATTTCACCTGTTTATTTTTGTCAACAGTTTTTGCCTGTGTACATGCACATTCGGGTTCTGGTTGCTGCGTATCTATTTCAGACAGGGTATGGGCATTTCTCATACTTTTGGATCAAAGGAGACTTTGGAATCCATAGAGTATGTCAGGTAGGAATGCACGGTTATTTGTTTTCTTTCATATCAACATGGTTTTGTGCCTAACTGTGGAGAAACTATAAATATGTCCATTTTAAGGCCATGGATAATTTGAATTTATGAAATAGCACTTTAAAGTTTTGTTATTTCCATTACTGAGGGATGAAAAAATAGAATTTAGATGAATGTATAATAAAAGCAAAAGGGAGAACATTGCTGATTCACTTTAGTTTTGTAGAAATGTACAGTTACATGGGATTGTTAAAACATGCTATGTTTTCTCTAAGAAGAGGATTAATATTTTTTGTTTCTACCTTGTGCTAGGAAGTTTGTAAACATTATTTTATTTACCCTTCATTACAACCCTGAGTTGTAATCTTTATGTTTACAGACAAAGACACTGAGGCTCAGAGAGGTTAAATAATTTGCCTAAGGTCACACTGTAAGTGATAAAGCTCTAATATTCATCTGCTCAAATTCTGTGTTCTTTGACATCACAGTGTCTGAAATGACTGTTACAAAAGTCCCAAAGATACTTTTGTTTTTCAAAGACAGTTTTTAATTTGAGTAATATTATTTTGTACCTATTGAAATGTTCAATTTAATACTAAATGAGGTAAATCAACATCAAACAGAGATGAAATGGACACCCTTTTGTTGAGGTAATCTAATCTCTGTTTATGAACTGTAGCTCTAGGAAGGAGGTTTATAGTTCTTTTTGCTGCATTTAACAAGATGGCAGTTGTAGCCAGAGGACAGCTCAGGTTGGTGCTTTGTTGGGATTCAGTTAATGATGCATAAATATTTTATATTCAACTCTTTACAATGATTTTTAAACAAATGTGATTTTAGGGATTAGTAAAACATACTTGTACAGTTATTATTTTAGTCTTAAATAAACATTTATACTCTGTCAGAATCTGTCTGCTTTTCATGCATACCTGGAATGAAAACCATTTTCTTCTCCTTTTTAATAGGTCTTATTTCGTCTCAATTTCCTGGTAGTGGTGTTATGTATAGTAATGGATCGGCCTTATCAATTCTATTACTTTGTCCCCTTGGTCACTGTATGGTTCATGGTCATATATGTTACTTTAGCACTATGGCCACAGATAATCCAAAAAAAAGCAAACGGTAAATATACTCTCTTACTAATGTTAATAAATATATTCTTTCAATGTAAGTTCCTTTTCAGTTGCTAAAGGCTATTATTTTTATTGAGACATGTTGACAGGTTAAATTTATGTGTAGCATTGACATTTTGAAATTTTGTTCTTAAATTATGTTTTTAAAATTTTACAGTTAAGTAGTTCAAGTAGTATAACAGTGCAGAACAATAGTTTGCATTTATATTGTATGTGTTTTCTCTTTTTTAAAGTTAAATTTTCAAAGCCATTTTACATATCTACTAGTGCAGCCATTTTCAAACTACCTTGTATGGAGTCAGAATGGAGAGAGCCAGAAGAGAGGAAAGCCAAACAGGGCTCCAGGGCAATACATCCTGCTTCAATCTTGGCAGTTCTGCTTTATTTGATTTCTTATATATATATATATATTGAGATTTTGAGTAAACATTATGTCAAACAAGCTTAAAAATCACTAATATAGTTTATATTCTAGACAACCCTTTAAGCAGTTATTATAAACCTGTTTTTTGTTTAAGGAAACCTAAGTGCCCAGAAGGTGTCATCTTCAAATTTCACATAGCCAGGTCTGATAATGTTCAAAGTGAGGTCACAGTCATTTATCTTAATGCTTTTTCCCCTCAAATCATGTCATTAAAATAAAAGCCTCCCTTTTTTGGAAAAAGAAAATTTTTTATCTTTAATAATGTATTTAACTTAACTCTTTCAATCAAATATTGTATATCAAAAAACATTTTCTGTTGACTTTATTATAATATCAAATAATTCTTCAGGAAAGGGTTCAATAAAGTCCATTTGTGTCTTTGGACAGGCTCTGTAGTTTCATTCCTCAACACAAACCCAGCATATTAATAAAATGATAATCAGTATGTATAAACTGTGAACACATAATTTAAAATATGCATATGTTAAAATACATCTTATGGTTAAATTAGTCCACTAGGGAGTTCTTAAGCTCTCTCCTTAGAGCTTTAATGTTGAAGCAGTATTATCTAAGTTATATTAAACGTGAGTGTTTGTTAGAGTTACATTGAACCTATGGTTCCAAATTTTGTTGTAAGTTTCAATAATGAATAGTATAATTGAATCTAGGAGGTATTTTCAAATATATTGAAAATAGTGGATAAATAGCAGGTATATGGGGTATCAGGTTAATGTAGCCTCATTCCTAGTAAGGACCCTCCACCTTTTCTTCGTGTCCTACTTGTAATTTATACTACTTAGATATATTTTTTGTATCCTGTAGGCAGCCTTAAATTATTTTTAAGAGCTATGCAGGGTATTAATATGTTAAATAGAGATATTTAATGTGTTTTCTAATGTAAGTTTACATTTCTTAGTAAATTAAACATTTTCTCTCTTAGGAAATTGTTTCTGGCATTTTGGCTTACTATTGAAACTAGCCTTCTTGCTGTTATGTATATGTTTTTTGGCATATTCTCAGGTTTGTATAGTCTTTTTGGTTTATATTTTGTTCTATTTTATTGTAAAGTTCAAATCTATTAAAGTATGAGAGACGAGTCAGAGCTTTTCTTAAGCCTCACTTTTTAATGACTGTAATAAAAGTGTCACTCTGTAGCTGACTACTCAGTGTGGTCCTTTTGAGACCTATCTACTTTTGTTACCACTGTTTTTGTTGTAAGAGCAATTTAAAGCTCTTCCTCTGGCAATTGTTCAAAATCCATTTTAGTTGACTTTGATCAATCAAACTTTTATTGAATGCCTCTTATAAGACACTAAGTGAAGATCAAAATTCTCTTGAGAGAATTTGCAACTTTGTGCATTATTCATGGCACCAAAATTTAACTTGATTTTTCCATAACTGCATAGAGTAAAATTTTGGCTGTTAATAAAACCAGCTTCAGAGTGAAGGGTTTGTATATATGTAGTATGTTTAACTTAATAAAACTTTTGGTCATTTTCTTATCTCTAAACTTTTGTCCCCCTATTATGATGGTTGAGGTTTTTCTCAGCTATTTTAGCAGGATGGCAAATTGCTACCTGCTGGTCAGTCCATCAGACAGACATATTATTTGGTCAGCATGATATTTATAACAAAATATTGTAATTTGAATGCCTATAGTTGTGACATACTCTGTAGTTTACTCCCATCTCCAACACTCTGTCTTGTATCTGGCTGTGCCAGGTAAAAATGCCATATAAGCGTGTGTGTGTGTGTGTAGTCCTATAAAGGTGGTTTTTTTGTTTGTTTTATAGGCTTTCCTACTTATTTTTATACTTAGAAATAAAGCATATTTATTTCTGCCTGACTTCCAAGGTTTTTTGCAGGAAATATATAAAATAATAAGCAATAGGCAAATGTATAAAGAAATAGCCAGGTAACTGCCACATTACTTGATAATTATTCATTAAAATTCCCAACACTCCCTGGTTCATCTGAGGGAGAGAAAGGAACACGGACCAACAGTTCAATAGAAAGAATTAAGAAGATTTCCCCAGCTTAGGATCAGTATTGACCACTGGACAAGAAAAAAAAGTACATAGCCCAGTGTCTTTCACAAAATGGGTGCTCATTAAATACTTGATTATTAATCATAAAAAATAATTTTAATGAGAAATAAAATTTTAAATTATAAATACATCATTATGTGATATATGATCTACAGGGCCATGTATCTCTAATATATATAGATAAAATATAGAAATATGATATAATAGGTATATACCTTACATTGCAAGTCTTGGTAATAATCATCGTTAATTTTCTGAGGCAAAAGCTTTAATAGAACCTATTTTTATAAGCTTTTAGCATTTTAAATTCTGTGGTTAAATGGAGAATATTGCATTTTATTAATAAAGTTCTTCTGACCTAAAGATTTGGTATTACCTAAAATGTACTATTTTCATATTTTGCTTTGATTTTTATTAGCCTTTTTAAAAATTGTGATGTTAAACATTTTTTTATGCTGTGGCATTATGTCTAATAATGGAGTTTCCTTAATAGAGTTTGTCTTCATTCTTTAGTCTGGAAATTGAGGTTTTTGTTCTCTTTTTTGAAAGACTTCATTAATGTGCAGGAATGTACCCAAGACTTCTGCCCCTTCATTCCCAGATTTTCCAGGCTGTCAGATTAATAAGGGGGTACATTCACTAACTCGACCAGAGTAAAATTGTAAACTTTGTTTCAAAGGCTAGTAATGGAATTTGGGTATGGTTGATTAAGGTGACTAATTCAGAGGATTCTTTTAACTCAAATGGTTAATTATAGATTATTAAGGACATTTAGATAAAGAAAAACTATAACTTTAACCATCATCCTTTAGGTTATTGATACTGTGTTGGCTGAAGTATTTTGTATTTTTGTGTTTTGATCAGTAAATATTAAAACCTTAAATGGAATAATTTTCCAATTACCAGCTTGGTTTTTTTGTTTGTTTGTTTTATTTTTCAGTCTCAGTAGCTTTTCATATGCAGTGAAAGTAAGTTAACAAAAATGTTTTAAATCATCTTTAATAGCCTTTAGTAGAATATATTTATTTTCAAATGAAATGACATTTTCAAATGAAATATTTAAGTAGAATTTTAAAATTGTGAATGACCCTTATATAATTTTAACTTTAGAAAATGACAGTTTATAATAGAATTGTAAGGCAAGTATTCACTTGTACCATCTTAATTTATTTTCTGGATTCCTCTTCTCAGGGTGCATTTGAGAAGATCTTTTCTCTTTGGCCATTGTCCAAGTGTTTCGAACTGAAAGGCAATGTATATGAATGGTGGTTCAGATGGAGGTTAGATCGTTACGTATGTATTTACCTTGTGATCTTTTGCTATTTCAAATTATACTTTTAAAAATTATTTGGAAAATTTTAATCTATTTAGTTTTGGAATAAGGAAACATGTTGATTTGGTAAATCAAAGCAGTCCAGCCCTCCCCTGTTTTTATAGTGGAGAAAGGGTATGCATGTGTACATATATCAGTAGGAGAATACTATAAAAATGTTTTCTATAAAGTGACCTTTATTTGAGTCATAATTTTGACTTAGAGATGATCTCATATATATGCTTCAGCCATTCAACACAATACTTATTAAGCTCCAATATATGCTCTAGATGTTGGTGTTATGAGGGATATATTTTAGAGAAAGAAGACATACCACCAGGCTTCTAAACCTTATAATCTAGTTTAAAACTCTGGATTACTAAAAAAAAAAAAAAAACCCAAAAACTCTGGATTACTGCTTATAATTAGTGCTAAACTCTGCAGTATGGATTTTGTAATAGAAGTGTGCAAAGAAAAGAGAGCGATGTCATGGATTATTCCATGAATTTTATCTTGAAGGCTGGTTAGGACTTAATTGGCCAAGAAAATATGAAACATCTAGCACAGCATTTGGAAAATAATAGACACTGAATAAATATTAATTACCCCTCTTCACTCTTTCCCTTTAACTTCCATTTTTTACTCTTCCCTTTTTTCATTCAACAAATATTTTCTTAGTGCCTTTTCTGTGCTATTCCTGGTTTCTAATACCTATGCACTTTCCAGTTATTCTTAATAAATAAAATATTTACTTTTAAAATTCTTTTTATTTTTCTAATCATACATTGCATTTCAAAACGATATGTGAATAAAAAGCTATATTAAAGCCTTGCCATAAAATAATTTTTAATTCTCAACTTTCTCATTAGGGCAGTCTACTATGATAGCTCATGTTAAGTGTTTATTTAAAAAAGAAAGCTGGAACTTCCCTAGTGGCGCAGTGGTTAAGAATCTGCCTGCCAGTGCAGGGGACATGGGTTCCATCCCTGGTCTGGGCAGATCCCACATGCCACGGGATCCCACATGCCACACAGGCCTGTGTGCCACAACTACTGAAGCCTGTGTGCCTAGAACCCATGCTCCGCAACAAGAGAAGCCACCACAATGAGAAGCCCATGCACCGCAATGAAGAGTAGCCCCCGCTTGCCGCAATTAGAGAAAGCCTGCGCATTGCAATGAAGACCCAACGTGGCCAAAAATAAATAAATAAATAGATTTTTAAAAAAAGAAAAGAAAGCCATTGTGCTTTCTGATCCACCATTTTTTCATTCTTATGTGCATATACTGCTTTTTCAAAGTATGCTCTTGGTAATGTTACTGTTTTATTTGCTTGAAAGTACCAATATAAAATATATTTTATCTTGGTTGAGTACATTTGAATTTTATCATGTGTCTTCAGAATAGTTTTTATCATTTTTATTTTTTCATTTTTATTGAAGTATAGTTGGTTTACCATGTTGTGTTAGTTTCTGCTGTACAGCAAAGTGAATCAGTTATACATATACATATATCACTCTTTTTTAGACTTTTTTTCCCATATAGGTCATTACAGAGTATTAGGTAGAGCTCCCTGTGCTATACAGTAGGTTCTTATTATTTACCTATTTTATTTTATTATTTTTTAAAATTTATTTATTTTATTTTTGGCCACGTTGGGTCTTCATTGCTGCACGTGGGCTTTCTCTAGTTGCGGCGAGTGGGGGCTACTCTTCGTTGCGGTACGCGGGCTTCTCATTGCTCGTGGCTTCTCTTGCTGCAGAGCATGGGCTCTAGGCACGTGGGCTTCAGTAGTTGTGGCTCACAGGCTCTAGAGCACAAGCTCAGTAGTTGTGGCACACAGGCTTAGTTGCTCCATGGCATGTGGGATCTTCCCGGACTAGGGCTCAAACCTGTGTCCCCTGCATTGGCAGGTGGCTTCTTAACCACTGCACCACCAGGGAAGTCCCAGATATCTATTTTATATATGGTAGTGTATATATGTCAATCCCAATCTCCCAATTTTTCCCTCCCCCGCTTCCCCCATGGTAACCATAAATTTGTTTTCTATATCTGTGACTCTCTTTCTGTTTTGTAAATAAGTTCATTTGTACCATTTTTTTAGATTCCATGTATAAGTGATATCATATTATATGTCTTTCTGTGTCTGACTTAGTTCACTCAGTATGACAATCTCTACGTCCATCTATGTTGCTGCAAGTGGCATTATTTTGTTCTTTTTTTATGGCTGGGTAATATTCCACAGTATATATGTACCACATCTTCATTATCCATTCACCCGTTGATGGTTGCTTCCATGTCCTGGCTATTGTAAATAATGCTGCAGTGAACGTTGGGGTGCATGTATCTTTTCGAATTATGGTTTTCTCCGGATATATAAATTGTCTTTATTTCTTCACTTGCTGCTGAGACTGCTTGGAGTAAACCAGCTTATCTGTGTCATTGCAAGAGATGTTTGCTTGTCTATTGCAAATTGTTTCCAACAATCGTTGACTTCATTTCTTGAAGTTTAAGTTCTTCATAGAAACTTTGGACCTTTAAGCTTTTTACCTACATACTTTTATACATACTGTTCTCCTTTACCAATTACATTTGCTATTTATTGAAAAGTAGCTGTTTAAAACAGGTTTTCTCTCCTTATTTTTTAGGTAGTCTTTCATGGAATGTTGTTTGCTTTCATTTATCTGGCTTTACAGAAGCGCCAAGTACTTTCTGAAGGAAAGGGTGAACCTCTTTTTTCAAACAAAGTTTCAAATTTTCTATTATTTATTTCAGTAGTTTCTTTCTTGGTAAGTTTCAAAATGTAATTTTCTAAATTTCCAGAATCCATGGTACAGAAAATTAACTTCTAAGAGATAGGAGTTTAATCATTTGTTTTTAGTAAATAAAATCTTTACTTTTGAAATTCTTTTTCTCCTTATTTTTTAATTGAACATAAATTCTAAAGAGAATATAAATATATATATGTTAAATATGAAGAATAACTGAGAACTCAGTGAAATAGAATTTTAAAAGTTGTAATAAGTTTGGGAAAAAATATAACATAAGGTGTTTGACAGGAAGAGCCATCACTGCCTTATGATCACTACTTCCAGAAAATCACAGACTTATGTTCCCCTCTTTCTACTTTCTGATATTTGAGCACACCAAAAAGAGTGATGAGCAAACCTGTGGACAGTTTTTACTGAAGCTTTTTAAATAACATAATGAAGTATAATGTTATAAATAAAACTGTTTTTAAAGTTGAGTGCTGCCTCTTTAAGGCATATATATTTTTGTGAACTGATGCATATATTTTTTATTTTAGACCTATTCCATCTGGGCTAGCAGTTGTAAAAACAAAGCAGAGTGCAATGAACTCCACCCATCTGTTTCTGTGGTACAGGTAATTATCTTTATTTAGAGAAATTTTTCTTCTTAATTTTTGATAAGAATAGAGTCTTTAGAGGCAGCGAGATTTGAGATTAAACTCTATTAAATGTAGGTATATTACTTAATTTTCCTAAGGCCTACCTTCCTCTACTGTAACAGAGATATTAAAATCTCTTTTAAAGGGTGGTTATTAAATGTATGGAAATGATCAGTGTCTGTTGCTTAATAAGCACTCAGAAAATGTTAATTCTTTTCTCCTGTTTGCTTTTTCATCATTTATTTATTCAAATTTCTCATTTACTTTTTTACTTAGAAGATCATTAAAAACTATGAGACTACGTGTTAAGAACCATGCTACTGGGCTTCCTTGGTGGTGTAGTGGTTGAGAGTCCGCCTGTAAAAAAAAAAAAAAAAAAAAAAAAGAACCATGCTACATGTAAAAAGTACATGTAGCTCCTGCCCTCACAGAACTTACAGTCTAATAGAGATATGGATCAGTAAACATTCATTCATTCATTCAATTTTTTTTTTTTTTGCGGTACGTGGGCCTCTCACTGTTGTGGCCTCTCCCGTTGCGGAGCACAGGCTCCGGACGCGCAGGCTCAGTGGCCATGGCTCACGGGCCCAGCTGCTCTGCGGCATGTGGGATCTTCCCGGACCGGGGCACAAACTCGTGTCCCCTGCATCGGCAGACGGACTGTCAACCACTGCGCCACCAGGGAAGCCCCATTTAACAATTTTTTAAATTCATTTAGCAAATATTTGATACTTACTATGTGCTAGATATTATGCTGGGGGATATAGTGGTGACCAAATCAGACATGGTCCCTACCCTCACAGAGCCCGTATTCTTCTGTTAGAGATAGTAATCATATAATCACCACGTAATTATAAATAGAAGTACATGATGCTACAAGGGAATATAATACAGGATATGACCGAGTTGGAGTGAAGGTAGTTAGGGTTCAGAGATGATTTCCCTTATAAAATTAAGCTGAGAATGGAGGAATGAAGGCAGGCAGTGAGAACTTAGGCCCTGTGGTAGAAAAGAGCATATTCACATTCAAGAAACTTAATGAACGCCATTGGGGCTAGAGCTCAGAGACCCAGGGTCGAGAGGAGTATGTCACAGGGCCTGGGAGGTGGGCAGAGGCTAGGGGCAACCCAAATCAGATTTACCTTTTACAGAGATACCTCTGGTTGCAGGTAATCATAGGGTATTGTGATTAGTGTAGTGATGGTCAAGTACAGGATACTTTGGAAACACATGGGATTTCTTCCTAACCCATCTTGATACCAGAGCAGGGTTCTTGGAGAAAGTATGTCTAAGCCGAGGCCTAAAAAATGAGTAGTTCAACAAAGAGAAACAGGATTTCTGGAGGATCTTGTTTTAGGTTTCAAGTTCTCTTCAATGAAGAAACTATTTTATCCCTCTTAAACCTCTATATAGTCAGTAGAACCAAGCATATGACAGACTTTCCAAACACAATTGATAATGACATTTTAAACATTGTACTATATCCATATAACACTTTCATGACTTCTGCAGACAACCAGATATAACACTTTGTGTATCATATCTGATGTCATTTTTGTAATGACATGAAAGGAAGGGGGTTGTTCCACTAACAGTGCACTAATACCGAACAGTATAAGGGGAGCTAAGGAAGAGAGTGACTGCACATAGAATAACACTAACACAAGCACTCCTGAGCCTTACCACCTTTTCTGCTAGTCACTCCACTTCACATGCTCATCTTTCCTTAGTTATTTTTTTCCCATGTTTACATTGCTGCCAGTAGAAGGAGACTTTTGAAGAGAGCAAAAAGATGGGGGTGGGCGGCTCCTAAAAAAGCAAATACATTATGGATTAGTACATTAGTACAAAATTGTATTATGGAATTTTATTAAGTTTTGCTACATAAATACATCATTTCTTTCTACACAAAGGGCTTCAAGATGAGTTTATGTTTTTTCTAATATACATAAAATAAAACTGTTCAGCCATGTACTATGTAAAACCTGCACTTGTTTGCAGTATACAGACCACATGCTGAGAAATCCAGTTAGAGTAGACTCTGGATCAAAAATAACTTGAGGGGCTTCCCCGGTGGTGCAGTGGTTGAGTCCACCTGCCGATGCAGGGGACACGGGTTCGTGCCCCAGTCCGGGGGGATCCCACATACCGCGGAGCGGCTGGGCCCATGAGCCATGGCCACTGAGCCTGCACGTCCGGAGCCTGTGCTCCTCAACGGGAGGGGCCCCAACAGTGAGAGGCCCGCGTACTGCAAAAAAAAAAAATAATAACTTGAAAAAAAAACATTTATCTGTTGAAGAAAACCATTGTGTCAATGTATCAAGTTCAATAACAAAGTTATTACTTGAAAGAAAGCAAAATTATTTTAATAAGCGGATTATTAATATTTGCCTCTGTGTTTTTTCTTTAGATTTTAGCCTTCATCCTAATAAGGAATATCCCTGGATATGCCCGTTCAGTTTACAGTTCATTTTTTGCTTGGTTTGGAAAAATTTCATTAGAGGTTGGTACATTAATATTTTGGTCTGTCTTACACAACCAAGTGTTATATGCAGGTGTGTATGTGAATGAGTATATAGGTGTGTAAGTCTGACTTTTTTTTAATCAAAGTTATTTATGAAATTATAGGAAAGATTTAGAACTTCAACAGCAGTATTATAGAATGTAATGGCTAGACGTTACATTATTTAAAGCCTTATTTAAATGGCTAGACATAGATGACTTTGAAATATTCTTTACATTGTCTTAAGCTTTCAAGTACAACAAGATGCTGAGATCAGAAGAGAAAAAAAATGAAATAGATATAAATGAAATTTGTAAATAGACATAAATGAAATCAAGTTGAGAGGATTTTGATTTGTTCATTCATAATTAAATATTATAGTACTGGAATTTAGTTTATTGATGCTTATAAAAAAATTCACTCTTACAATTGGAAGTTTGGGGAAAATTTTTAAACTCATTATTTTGTGTGCAATACCTAATACGAAATTATCTACAGAATCCGTTTAAAGTAGGTTATGAAATACATTCTGAGTATTCTGAGTTTTATTATTTGAAACAGAACATTTTAAAACAGAATTCATACTGTAATCATAAAAGATACATTTTAGAGTTACAATATTTATTAAGTTGTCTTTAAAATTGGGGAAATTTCTCTGCGATTGTTATACACACACACACATTCTTTTTCAGATTTTCTTCCCTTATAGGTTATTACAAAATATTTAGTATAGCTCCTTTTGCTATTTAGTAGGTCCTTGTTGGTTGTCTATTTTATATATAGTAGTGTGTTAATCCTAATCCCAACCTCCTAATTTATCACTCGACCCCCATTCCCCTTTGGTAACCATAAGTTTGTTTTCTATATCTGTGAGTCTCTTTCTGTTTTGAAAATAAGTTTTTTTTTTTTTTTTTTTTAAGATTCCACATATAAGTGATATATGATGCTTGTCTTTCTCTGTCTGGCTTACTCCACTTAGTATAATAATCCCTAGGTCCATCCATGTTGCTGCATATGGCATTATTTTATCCTTTTTTATGACTAATATTCCACTATACACATACACACACACACACACACTGCACCTTCTTATCCATTCACCTGTTGACGGACATTTAGGTTGCTTCCATGTCTTGGCTATTGTAAACAGTGCTGCAATGAACTTTGGGGTGGGTGTATATTCTCTGGTTTTCTGCAGATATAGGCTTGCAGGATCATATGGGCCCTTGAAAAGAATGTGTAGTCTGCTTTTTGGGGATGTAATGTCCTGAAAATATCAATTAAGTCTAACTGTTGTTATCACTTAGGATCTCTGTTGCCTTATTGATTTTTTGTCTCGAATATCTGTCCATTGATATGCGTGGGGTATTAAAGTCTCCTACTATTATTGTATTCCCTTCGATTTCTCCCTTTATGTCTGTTAGTATTTGTTTTATGTATTTGAGTGCTCCTATATTGGGTGCATATATGACAAGTGTAATATCCTCTCCTTGATCCTTTTATCATTATATGCTGTCCTTTATCTTTATGTCCTTTGTTTTAAAGCCTATTTTGTCTCATGAGTATTGCAACCCCTGCTCTCTTCTCATTTCTGTTTGCATATCTTTTTCCATCCCCTCACTTTCAGTCTGTGAGTGTCCTTTGCCCAAGAGTGGGTCTCTTGTAGACAGCATATTGTAGGCTTCTTTTTTTATCCAATCTGCCACTCTGTGTCTTGATTAGAGCATTTAGTCCATTAACATTTAAGGTAATTATTGATAGATACATATTTATTGCCATTTTAAACTTTGTTTTCTTGTTGGTTTTACATTTCTTCTTTGTCCCTTTCTTTTTGTTTTTCCTTTTGTGGTTTGATGGTTTTCTTTTGTATACTTATGTTCTCTTCTTTTTGTTTTTTCTGAATCTGTTGTATGTTTTTGATTTGCTATTGTGCTGTTTCTCAAGTATGTTAACCCCTTCCTGTATCTACATGCTTTAGACAGGTAGCCATATAGGCTCAAACACATTATTAAAAAAAAAGTCTACATTTTCTTACTGTCCTCCACCACATTTTATGATTTTGATGTTCTCTCTTACATCTTCATGTTCATCCTTTTGCTGCTCATTGTGGTTATCATCGCTTTCTCAGAAATTTTTTTTTAAATCTGTGTACAGGCTTATTTAAGAGATTTACTTTCCGATTGTGATTATTTCTTTCCTATAGATTCTTACTTCTTTTCCATTTAGAGAAGACCTTTCAATATTTCCTTTAGGATAGGTATAGTATTGCTGTATTCTTTTAGTTTTTGCTTGTGTGAGAAATTCTTTATCTCTCCTTTTATTCTAAATGATGATCTTGCTGGGTAGAATATCCTAGGTTGCAGATTTTTCCCTTTCAGGACTTTCAATATACCCTGCCACTCCCTTCTGGCCTGCAACATTTCTGCAGAGAAATCAGCTGATAGCCTTTTGGGTGTTCCCTTGTAATTAACTCTTTGTTTTTCTCTTAACTGCCTTTAGAATGCTCTCTTTAACTTTTGCCGTTTTAATTATATGTCTTGGTGTAGGTCTGTTTGGGTTTATCTTGTTTGGGACTGTTTGTGTTCCTGTACCTGGATATCTGCTTCCTTCTTTCCGTTTGGGAAATCTTCAGCCATAATTTCTGAAAATTTTCAGAATACATTCAATACAAATACATTTTCAATCCCCTTTTCTCTTTCTTCTCCTTCTGGGATCCCTATTATGTGTGGATTGGCATGCTTTATATTATCCCATAGGTCTCTTATATTGCTTTCATTTTTTTTCATTTGGCTTTCTGTCTGCTGTTCTAATTGGGTGATTTCCATTATTCTGTCTTCCAGATCACTTATTCTGTCTTCTGCATTATTCATTCTGCCCTTCATTGCCTTTAGCTCAGCTTTTGTCTCTGCAAATGAATTTTCTAATTTGTCTTGTCTCCTCCTTTTAGTTTCTAATTCCTTTTTACAGTACTCTGCATTTCTGTTGGTAGCCTTTCTTAATTCCTTCAGTATTTTCATTATCTCCTTTTTGAACTCAGAGTGTGTTTACATGAAGAGGTCTATTTTATTGCTTGTTCTTTCAAGGGAATTCTCTTGATCTTTTAATTGGGAGTGGTTCCTCTGCTTCTTCATTTTACATATATTTCTCTTGCTCTATGAGTTTAGGAGAAACAATTATATGCTGTGGTCTTGGAGGGCTGTTTTTATGTGGGAACATCCCTTTGTAGCCTGCATGGGTTTAATATTTTTTGGTACAAGGGCTCTTTTCAGTGTGGATGCCTGCTGTCTCTTTCCTCAGTGTATGCTGGCTATTATCCCTTTGACAGGAGGTGTGACTGATGTTGTGGTGACCAGAGCCTGCACTGGATATTCAGTGGGCCTCCTCTTTGCTCTGTGGTTGCTACAGCCCTGTTTGGGACAAGGTCTACTCCCTAGTTGTTGGGAGTAGATGCTCCCAGATCCTTTTCTGACCTGCATTTCTGAGCTACAGTGCAAGATAGTCAGGATTGGAGCACTCCCACTGGGACAGGAGCCACTGAGTTTTCCTCCACGGCTGCTGGAGCTGTTCACCAGTGAATGTGCTCTGTTGTGTTACCTTTCACCTACTGTACGGGCTCACAGAGTAAACTGTTGTTGGTGCTGCCCTTGGCCCCTTCTCAATGCTGGGAATACGAGCAATCAGCCCTGGTGTCCCACAGGTGTTGTTTTCACAAGGCCACCAGTGCAGATTGACTGAAGTTAGGTCCCAGGACCACAGTACTCGCACATATGAATCCACTGTGGGAGCTACGGAGGCAGTTCACACCCTGGCCTGGCCAAGCCCTCATGCACACACACCCACAAAGCCTACAGCTGCTAAGGCCAGATACCTCCCAGCCACAGGGCACCTGTTATCTGTTCAGATGTCCTGCAGGCACTGAATTTACAAAGCCAGCGGCAGAGGTGTTAATCCATGGCTCACACAGCCATGGGGAGAGATTTCAGCCCTGCTTTATGAGTTGCATGGCCCCTGAGGCTCAGCTGTGGTTTTAGCCCCACCTCTGCTTGTGGGCAACACAATGACATCTCCTCCCAGGGCCTGCCAAGGTGGCGGTTGGTGTGGGAGCCTGCCAAGGCAGCGGCAGCTGAGGCACACTCTCCTGGAGGCCAATAAGGTGAGGCAGGGGCCAGCACATGAGCTGCTATGGTGGCCCCATCCTTCACGCACCACTGAACAATAGCCCTTTGTTTCTATGGCAGGCCCAAGCATCTTCCTCGAACACCCACTACTGCAGCCGTACCACGCTCCAGCCCCTTCAGGCTGTCTCCGTGCAGCCAACCCCAGTCCTCTCCCCAGGTCTACCTCATTGCAGTTTTGATTTGCATTTCTCTAATTGTGATGTTAAGCATCTTCTCATATGCTTTTTGGCCATCTGTAAGTCTTCTTTGGAGAAACATCTATTTAGATCTTCTTCCCATTTTTTCATTGGGTCATTTATGGGTTGTTTTTTTTTTATTGCAGTATATTTGATTTACAATGTTTTGTTAGTTTCAGGGGTACAGCAAAGTGAATCAGTTATACATATATCCACTCTTTTTTAGATTCTTTTTCTATACAGGCCATTACAGAGTATTGAGTAGAGTTCCCTGTGCTATACAGTAGGTCTTTATCAGTTACCTATTTTATATATAGTAGTGTGTGTATGTCAACACCAATCTTCCAATTTATCCCTATGCCTCCCTTGCCCCTGGTAACTATAAGTTTGTTTTCTACATCTGTAACTCTATTTCCGTTTTGTAGATTAAGTTCATTTGTACCCTTTTTTTTAGATTCCACATATAAGCGATATCATATATTTGTCTTTGTCTGACTTACTTCACTCTGTATGACAGTCTCTAGGTCCATCCATGTTGCAGCAAGTGGCATTATTTCATTCTTTTTCATGGCTGAGTAATATTCCATTGTATATATGTACCACATCTTCTTTATCCATTCCTCTGTTGATGGGCATTTAGGTTGCTTCCATGTCCTGCCTGTTCTAAATAGTGCTGCAGTGAACCTTGGGGTGCATGTATCTTTTTGAATTATGGTTTTCTGCAGATATATGCCCAGGAGTGGGATTGCTGGATCGATCATATGGTAGCCCTACTTTTAGTTTTTTAAGGAACCTTCATACTGTTCTCCATAGTGGCTGTACCAGTTTACATTCCCACCAACAGAGTAGGAGGGTTACCTTTTCTCCACACCCTTTCCAAGCATTTATTGTTTATAGATTGTTTGATGATGGTCTTTAATAATGAATGATGTTGAGCATCTTTTCATGTGCTTTTTAGCCATCTGTATGTCTTTTTTGGCGAAATGTGTATTTAGATCTTCTGCCCATATTTTGATTGGATTGTCTGTTTTTCTGATATTGAGCTCCATGAGCTGTTGGTATATTTTGGAGATTAATCCCTTGTTGGTTGCTTCATTTGCAAATATTTTCTCCCATTCTGTTGGTAGTCTTTTTATTTTGTTTATGGTTTCCTTTGCTGTGCAAAAGCTTTTAAGTTTCTTTAGGTCCCATTTGTTTATTTTTGGTGTTATTTTAATTACTCTAGGAGGTGGGTCAAAAAGATCTTGCTGCAATTTATGTCAAAGAGTGTTCTCCCTATGTTTTCCTCTAAGAGTTTTATAGTATGTGGTCTTACATTTAGGTCTTTAATCCATCTTGAGTTTATTTTTGTGTATGGTGTTAGGGAGTGTTCTAATTTCATTCTTTTACATGTAGCCGTTCAGTTTTCTCAGCACCACCTATTGAAGAGGCTCTCTTTTCTCCATTGTATATTCTTGCCTCGTTTGTCATAGATTAGGTGACCATAGGTATGTGGGTTTATCTCTGGACTGTCGATCCTGTTCCATTGATCTATATTTCTATTTTTGTGCCACTGTCATACTGTTTTTTTTTGTTGCTATGCATGGGCTTTCTCTAGTTGTGGTGAGCGGGGGCCACTCTGTTGCAGTGCATCAGCTTCTTGTTGCAGTGTCTTCTCTTGTGGAGCACAGGCTCTAGGCACACAGGCTTCAATAGTTGTGGCACGCAGGCTCAGTTGTTGTGGCGCACAGGCTTAGTTGCTCTGCAGCATGTGGGATCTTCCTGGACCAGGGCTCAAACCCACGTCCCCTGCATTGGCAGGTGGATCCTTAACCACTGCGCCACCAGGGAAGCCCTATCATACCGTTTTGATTACTGTAGCTTTGTAGTATAGTCTGAAGTCACAGAGCCTGATTCCTCCAGTTCCATTTTTCTTTTTCAAGATTGCTTTCGCTATTTGGGTTCTTTTGTGTTTCCATACAAATTGTGAAATTTGTTCTAATTCTGTGAAAAATGCCATTGGTGATTTGATAGGGATTGCATTGAATCTGTAGATTCCTTTGGGTAATATAGTCATTTTCACAATATCTGTTCTTCCAATCCAAGAATGTGGTATATCTCTCCATCTGTTTGTGTCATCTTTGATTTCTTTCATCAGTATCTTAGAGTTTTCGAAGTGCAGATCTTTTACCTCCTTGGGTAGGTTTGTTTCTAGATATTTTATTCTTTTTTTTTTTTTTTTGCGGTACATGGGCCTCTCACTGTTGTGGCCTCTCCCGTTGCGGAGCACAGGCTCTGGACGTGCAGGCTCAGTGGCCATGGCTCACGGGCCCAGCCACTCCGTGGCATGTGGGATCTTCCCAGACTGGGGCACGAACCTGCATTGGCAGGCGGACTCTCAACCACTGCGCCACCGGGGAAGCCCTATTTTATTCTTTTTGATGCAATGGTAAATGGGATCGTTTCCTTGATTTCTCTTGATGATCTTCCATTGTTAGTGTATCAGAATGCAGCAGATTTCTGTGTATTAATTTTGCATCCTGCAATTTTACCAGATTTATTGATGATCTCTAGTAGTTTTCTGGTAGCATCTTTAGGTTTTTCTATGTATAGTATCATGTCGTCTGCAAACAGTGACAGTTTTACTTCTTTTCCAATTTGCATTCCTTTTATTTCTTTTTCTTCTCTGATTGCCATGGCTAGGACTTCCAAAACTATGTTGAGCAATAGTGGTGAGAGTGGACATCCTTGTCTTATTCCTGATCTTAGAGGAAATTCTTTCAGTTTTTCACCATTGAGAATGATGTTGGCTGTGGGTTTGTCATATATGGCCTTTATTATGTTGAGGTAGTTTCCCTCTATGCTGACTTTCTGTAGAGTTTTTTATCATAAATCAGTGTTAAATTTTGTCAGAAGCTTTTTCTGTATCTATTGAGATGATCATATGGTTTTTATTCCTAAGTTTGTTGATGTGGTGTATCACAGTGATTTGCAGATATTGAAAAGTCTTTGCATCCCTGGGATAAATCCTACTTGATCATGGTATGTTTCTTTTAATGTGTTGTTGCATTCTGTTTGCTAGTATTTTATTGAGGATTTTTGTGTCTACGTTCATCAGCGATATTGGTCTGTAATTTTCTCTTTTTGTTATATCTTTTTCTGGTTTTGGTATCAGGGTGATGGTGGCCTCATAGAATGAGCTTGGGAGTGTACCTTCCTCTGTGATTTTTTGGAAGAGTTTTAGAAGGATAGATATTAAGTCTTCTCTAAATGTTTGCTAGAATTCTGTGAAGCCATCTGGTCCTGGACTTCTGTTTGTTGGAAGATTTTTAATCACAGTTACATTTTCAGTGCTTGTGATTGGTCTGTTCATATTTTCTATTTCTTCCTGGTTCAGTCTTCAAAGGTTGTACCTTTCTAATAATTTTTCCATTTCTTCTAGGTTGTCCATTTTATTGACGTATAGTTGCTTTTAGTAGTCTCTTATGAACCTTTGTATTTCTGTGGTGTCTGTTGTCATTTCTCCTTTTTCATTTCCAACTTTACTGATTTGAGTACTCTCCTGTTTTTTCTTGATGAGTCTGGCTAAAAGTTTATCAATTTTGTTTATCTTCTCAAAGAACCAGCTTTTACTTTCATTGATTTTTGCTATTGTTTTCTTTGTCTCTATTTCACTTATTTCTGCTCTGATCTTTATGATTTCTTTCCTTCTGCTAACTTTGGGTTTTGTTTGTTCTTCTTTCTCTAATTGCTTTAGGTGTAAGGTTAGGTTGTTTGAGATTTTTCTTGATTCTTGAGGTAAGACTATTGCTTTAAACGTCCCTCTTAGAACTGCTGCATCCCATAGGTTTTGGATCGTCTTTTTCCGTTCTCATTTGTCTTTAGGTATTTTTTGATTTCCTCTTTGGTTTCGTCAGTGATCCATTGGTTATTTAGTAACATTCTTTAGCCTCCATGTGTTTGTGTTTTTTACAGTTTTTTTCCTATAATTGATTTCTAATTTCATAGCATTGTGGTCAGAACAGGTGCTTGATATGACTTCAGTTTTCTTAAATTTACCAAGGCTTGATTTGTGACCCAAGATATGATCTGCCCTGGAGAATATTCCATGAGCACTTGAGAAGGAAGTGTATTCTGCTGCTTTCGGATGGAATGTTCTATAAATATCAATTACATTTATCTGGTCTAATGTGTCATTTAAGGTTTGTGTTTCCTTATTAATTTTCTGTTTGGATAATCTGTCCAAACAGAAAATTGGTGTAAGTGGGGTGTTAAAGTCCCCCACTATTATTGTGTTACTGTCATTTTCCCCTTTTATGGCTGATAGCATTTGCCTTACATATTGAGGGGTCCTATACTGGGTACATATATATTTAGAATTGTTCTATCTTCTTCTTGGCTTGATCCCTTGATCATTATGTATTGTCCTTCCTTGTCTCTTGTAACTGTCTTTAAAGTCTACTTTGATATGAGTATTGCTACTCCAGCTTTCTTTTGATTTCCATTTGCATATCTTTTTCCATCTCCTTACTTTCAGTCTGTATGTGTCCTTAGGTCTGAAGTGGGTCTCTTGTAGGTAGCATATGTATGGGTCTTGTTTTTGTATGCATTCCACCACTCTATGTCTTTTGGTTGGAGCATTTTAATCCATTTACATTTGAGGTAATAATTGATTTAATTATTTTACATTTAAGGTAATTATTGATAATGATATGTACATTCCTATTTCCATTTTCTTAATTGTTTTGGGTTTGTTTTAATTGGTCTTTTTTCTTCCCTTCCTCATTTTTTCTCTTATGTTTTCTGCCTTGAGAAGCTCCTTTAGCATTTGTTGTAAAGCTGGTCTGGTGATGCTGAATTCTCTTAGCTTTTGCTTGTCTGTAAAGCTTTCGATTTCTCTGTCAAATCTGAATGAGGGCCTTGCTAGGTAGAGTATTCTTGGTTGTAGATGTTTCCCTTTCATCACGTTAAATATATCATGCCACTCCCTTCTGGCCTGCAGAGTTTCTGCCGAAAAATCAGCTGATAACCTTATAGGGATGCCTTTGTATATTATTTATTGCTTTTCCTTTGTTGCTTTTAAAATTTTTTCTTTGTATTTAATATTTGTTAGTTTGATTAATATTTGTCTTGCAGTGTTCCCCCTTGGGTTTATCCTGTACAGGTCTCTCTGCGCTTCCTGGACTTGGGTGACTGTTTCCCATGTTAGAGAAGTCATTCTTTGTTTTTTTGATATTGAGCTGTATGAGCTAGCTGTATATTTTGGAGATTAATCACTTGTCAGTCACATTGTTTGCAAATATTTTCTCCAATTCTACAGGTTGTCTTTTCATTTGGTGTATGGTTTCCTTTGCTGTGTAAAAGCATTTATTTAATTCAGTCTCATTTGTTTATTTTTATTTCCATTACTCTAGGAGACAGATCCAAAAAGATCTTGCTGTGATATATGTCAAACAGTGTCCTGCCTATATTTTCCACTAAGAGTTTTATAGTATGCGGTCTTACATTTAGGTCTTTAATCCATTTTGGGTTTGTTTTTGTACGTGATGTTAGAGAATGTTTTAATATCATTCTTTTACATGTAGCTGTCCAGTTTTCCCAGCACCACTTACTGAAGAGACTGTCTTTTCTCCATTGTATATTCTTGCCTCCTTTGTTGTAGATTAATTTACCATAGGTGTGTGGGTTTATTTCTGGGATTTTTATCCTGTTCCATTTGATCTGTATTTCTGTTTTTGTGTCAGTACCATACTGTTTTTATGACTGTAGCATTATAGTATAGTCTGAAGTCAGGGATCCTGATTCCTCCAGCTCCATTTTCTTTCTCAAGATTGCTTTGGCTATTTGGGGTCCTTTGTGTTTCCATACAAATTTTAACATTTTTTTGTCCTAGATCTGCAAAACATGCCATTGGTAACTTGATAGGTATTGCATCGAATCTGTAGATTACCTTGGGTAGTATAGGCATTTTAACAATATTGATTCTTCTAATCCAAGAACACAGTGTATCTTTCTGTGTGTGTCATCTTCAATTTCTTTCATCAGCATCTTATAGTTTTCAAAATACAGATGTTTTGCCTCCCTAGGTTGGTTTATTCCTAGCTATTTTATTCTTTTTGTTGCAGTAGTAAATGGGATAGTTTCCTTAATTTCTCTTTCTGATCTTTTGTTGTTAGAGCATAGGAATGCAAGAGATTTCTGTGTATTAATTTTGTATCCTGCAACTTTACTGAATTCATGGCTGAGCTCTAGTAGTTTTCTGGTAGCATCTTTAGGATTTTCTATGTATACTCTCATGTCCTCCCCGAACAGGGACAGCTTTACTTCTTCTTTACCAATTTGGATCCCTTTATTTCTTTTTCTTCTCATTGCCGTGGCTAGAACGTCCAAACTATGTTGAATAAAAGTACTGATAGTGGACATCCTTTTCTTGTTTCTGATCTTACAGGAAATGCTTTCAGCTTTTCACCTTTGCAAATGAGGTTAGCTGTGGGTTTGTCATATATGGCTTTTATTATGTTGAGATAGATTTCCTCTATGCCCCCTTTCTGGAGAGTTTTTTAATCATAAATGGATGGTGAATTTTATCAAAAGCTGTTTCTGCACCTACTGAGATGATCATATGGTTTTTATTTTTCAATTTGTTAATGTGGTATATCATACTGATTGATTTACGGATATCAAAGACTCCTCGCCTCCCTGATATAAATCCCAACCTGATCATGATTCTGTGATCCTTTTAATGTGTTGCTGGATTTGATTTGGTAGTATTTTGTTGAGTATTTTTTTGTCTTTGTTCATCACTTGTGTTGGCCTGTAATTTTCTTTTTTTGTGGTGCCTTTGTCTGGTTTTGGTATCAGGGTGATGGTAGCCTCATAGAATGAGTTTGGAAGTGTTCCTTCCTCTGCAATTTTTTGGAATAGTTTCAGAAGGATAGGTGTTAAATGTTTGCTAGAATTCTGTGAAGCCACCTGGTCTTGGACTTCTGTTCGTTGAGAATTTTTAAATCACAGTTTCAACTTCAGTGCTTGTGATTTGTCTGTTCATATTTTCCATTTCTTCCTGGTTCAGTTTTAGGAAATTGTACCTTTCTAAGAATTTGTCCATTTCTTCTAGGTGGTCCATTTTATTGGCATATAGTTATTTGTAGTAGTCTCTTCTGATCTTTTGTATTTCTGTGATGTCCATTGTAACTTCTCCTTTCTCATTTCTAATTTTATTGATTTGAGCCCTCCCTTTTTTCTTGGTGAGTCTAGCTAAAGGTTTATCAATTTTGTTTATCTTTTTAAAGAACCAGCTTCTATGTCATTGATTTTTTCTATTGTTTTCTTCATCTCTATTTCATTTATTTCTGCTCTGATCTTTATGATTTCTTTCTTTCTTCTAACTTTGGGTTTTGTTTTGTTCTTTCTCTAGTTGCTTCAAGTGTAAAGTTAGGTTGTTTGAGATTTTTCTTGTTTCCTGAGGTAGGACTGTATTCCTATAAACTTCCCTCTTAGAACTGCTTTGTCTGCCTCCCACAGGTTTTGGATTGTTGTGTTTTCATTTTTCATTTGCCTCTAGGTATTTATTTCCTCTTTGATTTCTTCAGTGATCCATTGGTTGTTTAGTACCATATTGTTCAGCCTCCACATGTTTGTGTTTTTTACAGCATTTTTCCTGTAATTGATTTTCTCATCTCATAGTGTTGTGGTCAGTAAAGATGCTTGATATGATTTCAGTTTTTGTAAATTTACCCAGGCTTGCTTTGTGGTCCAGCATGTGATCTATGCTGGAGAATGTTCCATGCCATGTGCACTTGAAAAGAATGTGTATCCTACTGCTCTTTTGATTGGCACACCCTATAAATAGCATTTAAGTCCTTCTGGGCTAATGTGTCATTTAAGGCCTGTGTTTCCTTATTGATTTTCTGTCTGGATGACTTGTTGTTAGAGCATAGGAATGCAAGAGATTTCTGTGTATTAATTTTGTATCCTGCAACTTTACTGAATTCATGGCTGAGCTCTAGTAGTTTTCTGGTAGCATCTTTAGGATTTTCTATGTATACTCTCATGTCCTCCCCGAACAGGGACAGCTTTACTTCTTCTTTACCAATTTGGATCCCTTTATTTCTTTTTCTTCTCATTGCCGTGGCTAGAACGTCCAAACTATGTTGAATAAAAGTACTGATAGTGGACATCCTTTTCTTGTTTCTGATCTTACAGGAAATGCTTTCAGCTTTTCACCTTTGCAAATGAGGTTAGCTGTGGGTTTGTCATATATGGCTTTTATTATGTTGAGATAGATTTCCTCTATGCCCCCTTTCTGGAGAGTTTTTTAATCATAAATGGATGGTGAATTTTATCAAAAGCTGTTTCTGCACCTACTGAGATGATCATATGGTTTTTATTTTTCAATTTGTTAATGTGGTATATCATACTGATTGATTTACGGATATCAAAGACTCCTCGCCTCCCTGATATAAATCCCAACCTGATCATGATTCTGTGATCCTTTTAATGTGTTGCTGGATTTGATTTGGTAGTATTTTGTTGAGTATTTTTTTGTCTTTGTTCATCACTTGTGTTGGCCTGTAATTTTCTTTTTTTGTGGTGCCTTTGTCTGGTTTTGGTATCAGGGTGATGGTAGCCTCATAGAATGAGTTTGGAAGTGTTCCTTCCTCTGCAATTTTTTGGAATAGTTTCAGAAGGATAGGTGTTAAATGTTTGCTAGAATTCTGTGAAGCCACCTGGTCTTGGACTTCTGTTCGTTGAGAATTTTTAAATCACAGTTTCAACTTCAGTGCTTGTGATTTGTCTGTTCATATTTTCCATTTCTTCCTGGTTCAGTTTTAGGAAATTGTACCTTTCTAAGAATTTGTCCATTTCTTCTAGGTGGTCCATTTTATTGGCATATAGTTATTTGTAGTAGTCTCTTCTGATCTTTTGTATTTCTGTGATGTCCATTGTAACTTCTCCTTTCTCATTTCTAATTTTATTGATTTGAGCCCTCCCTTTTTTCTTGGTGAGTCTAGCTAAAGGTTTATCAATTTTGTTTATCTTTTTAAAGAACCAGCTTCTATGTCATTGATTTTTTCTATTGTTTTCTTCATCTCTATTTCATTTATTTCTGCTCTGATCTTTATGATTTCTTTCTTTCTTCTAACTTTGGGTTTTGTTTTGTTCTTTCTCTAGTTGCTTCAAGTGTAAAGTTAGGTTGTTTGAGATTTTTCTTGTTTCCTGAGGTAGGACTGTATTCCTATAAACTTCCCTCTTAGAACTGCTTTGTCTGCCTCCCACAGGTTTTGGATTGTTGTGTTTTCATTTTTCATTTGCCTCTAGGTATTTATTTCCTCTTTGATTTCTTCAGTGATCCATTGGTTGTTTAGTACCATATTGTTCAGCCTCCACATGTTTGTGTTTTTTACAGCATTTTTCCTGTAATTGATTTTCTCATCTCATAGTGTTGTGGTCAGTAAAGATGCTTGATATGATTTCAGTTTTTGTAAATTTACCCAGGCTTGCTTTGTGGTCCAGCATGTGATCTATGCTGGAGAATGTTCCATGCCATGTGCACTTGAAAAGAATGTGTATCCTACTGCTCTTTTGATTGGCACACCCTATAAATAGCATTTAAGTCCTTCTGGGCTAATGTGTCATTTAAGGCCTGTGTTTCCTTATTGATTTTCTGTCTGGATGACCTGTCCATTGATGTAAGTGGGGTGTTAAAGTCTCCCACTGTTTTTGTGTTACTGTCAATTTCTCCTTTTATGTCTGTTAACGTTTTGCCTTGTACATTGAGGTGCTCCTGTGTTGGGTGCATATTACAGTTGTTCTGTCTTCTTCCTGGATTGATCCCTTGATCATTCTGTAGTGTCCTTCTTTGTCTCTTGTAACAGTATTTTAAAGTCTCTTTTGTCTGATATGAGTATTGCTATTGATTCCCATTTGTATGGAAAACCTTTTTCCATACCCTCACTTTCAGTTGTATGTATCTCTAGGTCTGACATGGGTCTCTTATAGACAGCATATATACTGGTCTTGTGTTTGCATCCATTCAGCCAATCTGTGTCTTTGTTTGGAGCAATTACTCTGCTTACATTTAAGGTAATTATCAGTATGTATGTCCTTCTTGCCATTATGTTTGTTGTTCTGGATTTGTTTTTGTAGGTCTTTTTTCTTCCTTTCCTCATTTGTTCTCTTGTGATTTGATGACTATTTTTATAGTGTTATGTTTGGATTTCTTTGTGTGTATTATCTATTATGGCTTTTTGGTTTGTGGTTACCATGAGGTTTTGATATACCTGTCTATACATGATTGTTTAAGTTTCTGATATCGTAATATCAAATGCATTTCAAATATCCTGCATTACTTTTCTATAGTTTCCTTCTCTCACAGTTACTGGTTTAGATATCATGTTCGTGTGTAGATGATTTCCTGTATGTTTGCCTTTACTGCTGAGCTTTCCCATTTCATAATGTTCTTGTTTTAGTTGTGGCCTTTTCTGCCGAGAGAAGTTCTTTTAGCATTTGTTGTAAAGCCGGTTTGGTGGTGCTGAATTCTTTTACTTTTGCTTGTCTGTGGAGCTTTTGATTTCTCCATCTAATTTGAACCGAGGGCCTTGCTCGGTAGAGTAATTTTCATTGTATGTTTTTCCCTTTCATCACTTTATATTGTGCCACTCCCTTCTGGCCTAGAGTTTCTGCTGAAAAATCAGCTGATACTCCTGCAGGGATTCCCTTGTATGTTATTTGTTGCTTTTTCCTTTTTTTTTTTAATATTTTTTCATTATATTTAATTTTTGTCAATTTGATTACTATTGTCTCACCATGTTCCTCCTTGGGTTAATCCTGTATGGGTCTGTGAATTTCCTGGACTTGGGTGACTGTTTCCTTTCCCATGTTTGGGAATTTTTCAGCTATTATCTCTTCAAGTATTATCTCAGGTCCTTTCTCTCCCTCTTCTCCTTCTGGGACCCCTCTAATGCAAATGTTGGTGTGTTTGACATTGTCCCAGAGGTTTCTTAAACTGTACTCATTTTATTCTTATTTTGTTCCATGGCAATAATTTCCACCACTCTGTCTTCCAGCTCACTGATTCATTCCTCTGCCTCATTTATTGTACTATTGATTCCTTCTAGTGTATTTTTCATTGCAGTTACTGTATTCTTCGATTCTGTTTGGTTGTTCTTTATACTTTCTAACTCTTTGCTAAAAACTTCTTGTAACTTCTCACTCTGTACATCATTCTTTTCCCAAGTTATTGGATCGTCTTTACCATTACTACTCTGAACTCTTTCTTGGGTAGACTGGTTATTGCTACTTCACTTAGTTGTTATTTTTATCTTGTTCCTTCATCTGGAACATATTCCTTTGCCATCTCATTTTAATTTCCTATTTGTGTTTTTATATATGTTGTAGTTTAGTTATGTTTCTTGACCTTGGAGAAGTGGCCCTCTATAGGGGATGTCCTGTATGTCCCAGCACTACACTCCCCTCTCGTCACCCAAGGGCCAGGGACCAGCTGGTCCCAGGGTAGTTCTGACCTGTTTTCAGACTCAGTTCCACAGGCTGCTGGATCATAGTTTTCTTGCTTCTGGTGTCTCCCCTCTGGTGGGTTAGTCCAGTCTAGATGCTTGTGCAGGCTTCCTGGCGGGGGCGAGGCCGGTGCCTTCCTTTGGTGGGTGGAGCCAGGTCTTGGCCCTCTTGTGGGCAGGGCCATGTCAAGGGGCGTGTCTAGAGGTGGCTGTGGGCTCAAGAAGTCTTTAGGCAGCCTGGCTGCTGGTGGGTGGGGCTGTGTTCCTGCCCTTTTGGTTTTTGGCCTGAGGTGTTCCAGCCCTGGAGCTGATAGGCAGTTGGGTGCAACCAGGTCTTAGTCAAAGGACCCAAGATGTCTGCCTCTAGCCAAAGTTCACGTAGGTCCCTGCTATGCCTGCCACCTCCCCAGGAGACCTTCCAAGACCAGCAGGTAATTCTGGCCCAGGCTCCTGTGGAGTCTCTGCTTTTGCCCTGGGTCTTGGTGTGCATCCTCCAAGAGTGAAGTCTCTGTTTCCCCCAATCCTGTGGAGCTCCTGCAGTTGAGCCCCACTGGCCTTCAAAGCCGATTGGCTCCTCCTCCCAATGCTGAACCCCTAGGCATGGTGTGGAGCTCAGAGCTCTCACTCCTGTGGGAAAACTTCTGTGATACAATTATTCTCCAGTTTGTGGTCCTCCCACCCAGGTGGTATGGGATTTGATTACATCATGAGAGTGCCCCTCCTACTATCTCATGGTTTCTTCTTTATGTCTTTGGAAATAGAATATCTTGTTTTGGAAGATTCCAGTCTTTTTAATTTTTTGATGTTCTCCTGAGAGCAAGGTCCTTCTGCTCTGCCATCTTGTCTCTGAATGTCCTATTTTTTAAGTCTCCTTTAAAAGAGAGATTGTATAGAATTCAGCATTCTTCAGCATGTTGATATTTGTTGAAGTAGCTTAAGCATTTTCCTAATCTTTGATATTTTGAAGCAATGAGATGGTAGAACCACGTTTGTAATCACAATCAAAAGTACTAATTGTGTCCTCTAATATGTATACTCACATAGAAGTTGAAATACACTTTTGAAACATTCAAATGCCATTCAAGACATTTGTCTGGTGCAGAACAAACACGAGGACATCTTAAAAAACATGCCATTTCCCATTCATATACACATATACATAAGTATATTCACAAATATACATGTAGTACAGACGTGTACACACACACACAGTAATTCTTTATTTGGCGTCTGAATACAGAAGTCCATATATCATTGCATGATGCAGAAGACAGCTGACAAAGAAATGTTTTTCAAGTTATAAGGTTCCTGGTGGTTCATTTCTTGGGGACTTTGAAGCAGTGCTTCAGCAATTAGGAGTTCTGGACACTAGACACTGGACTTCTCAAGGCCAACAGTGAAACATAATTAAATGGTTTTGGAAAAGCCTTCTGACGTAATTATGCTATCATATGTTTAAATTAGGAAAATCTGTAATGTATTCATGGACCCTCTGAACATATCTGACTTCCATATTTTTCCTTTCAGCTATTTATTTGTCAGTATCACATATGGCTGGCAGCAGACACAAGGGGTATCTTGGTACTCATACCTGGAAACCCTATGCTCAACATCATTGTCAGCACTTTCATATTTGTTTGTGTGGCACATGAAATTTCTCAGATCACTAATGATCTTGCACAGATTATTATTCCTAAAGATAACTCATCTCTGTTGAAAAGATTGGCATGTATAGCTGCATTTTTTTGTGGACTCCTCATCTTATCATCTGTTCAAGATAAATCAAGACATTAGGATACTAAAACCTTAAACTCTTCAGATTAACTTTGTGTCTACCTGGAGGAGAACAGCATCTATCTGAAGATACAAATGTATATGTAAATAAAAATTTGTGTGACAAGAAGATAGCTCAGTGACATCTGTTCAACATATGTGGTTGTATATTTTGGAAATGTACATATATGATGTGAAATACGGAAGAAAATTGAAGCAGAGTGCATTGTATAGGACTGCATGTGAAAAGTCTTTTCTACTGGATCTGTATTTCCTTTTATAAGTGATTTTAAGTTAACCTATGAAGGCAGGGAAATAATTACCTTTCCAGTAAAAAATACAGATAATTAGCTTAGTGACACCACTGAGTGTTTTGATATTTACTAAATTTGTGGTAATAAAATTGTATGCACCTGTATTCATCATGGAACTTCCTATTTCGTTGAAAACTTTCTTACTCAAGAAAGACTGCAATATTGTTTTCTTATATGTGCAATGATGTGGAATGACAAACAGTATGTCTTCTGTGTTCATGTTCTGATTGTTATGTTTCCTGACATGAGTTTTCTTCCTAACTATGGTTTTCAGGTATATAAGCCTAAAATCTTTGTACACTTTGTCTCAAAGTTGTTCTAGGCTCCATGACAGGGTTTTGTCATTGATACTGTTGTAGCTTTTTATAAAAAGGCCATTTTTTTCTTTCTAGTCCAAACATTCACCTGTTTCCTTTCTTTAAGCTATACCAGTGTAATACCAGTTACCCTGTGGATCCATTGAATATGCTTTCCCCCACCTAATTTTGTGTATTATTTCCAATGTTTGGAAGCTCTTTATAACCATTTTGGTATTTCCTATTACTCCCTCCTATTTTTAAAAAAATATTTATCAACCTAAACTTATGCAGTGTAGTAAAGATTCAAGTTATGTGTGAGATGTATAACCATAAGTAGAATTTTAAGTAAACCGGTCACCTTGGGCAATGTATGTTTTTGGTTTTGTTACAAGCTAACTGTTAGAGGTATAAATTTATTTATCTGTTGTACAGATTTGATTATAAATTTTAATGTTTGAAAGATTGCACTTGTTTGCTGTTACTGTGTATGGGGTAAAATATTTTTTGTTCACGGTATATGAAAATATGGAGTAATTTAAACAGTAAATAAACATTCTGTGGATGCTTATTTTTGTATTGTAAAGTATCAATTAAACTGTTTTTTTTTTAAAGCTGGATCCATTAATGATTGGTTCAAATGTCTAATTCATTTCCTCAACTTAAATTTACTTTTTCAATCTCTTAGCATATATGGGTAAGTCACTGTGACAATTAAAGAATAATTTAGTTATCAGTGCTTCAGAGGATAATCTGCTTTTCTGCCCATGAGTTAAAGCATTGTTTTATTAGTAATGTGCTCCGCAGTATGTGGGATCCTCCCGGACCAGGGCACGAACCCCCGTGTGCCCTGCATCGGCAGGCGGACTCTCAACCACTGCACCACCAGGGAAGCCCCCCGTGTTAAAGATTTTTAAAATGTATTTCTTTAGCACTGGATTTATGTGCTAGTGATATATTTCCATTAATTGAGGAATATTTCTCAAATAGATGTGTGGTCTTTCTTTTTCCTCTCTTCTTCTGCCCTTACTTAATCTTTTGACATTTCCCAGATAGACAATTGTAATGATTCATTGCTCTGCCTCCTAGACTGCAGACTTATAAGTAGAGAATAGTATAGTTATAAATCAAAAACTTCCAAGTACTGTGATCACATTATTCTTGCTGGTGTGGCTTGCCAGTGAGTAGAGTGCATTTTAATTTAGCTTGTAAGTTTTATCATCAGAGAAAGATTCCTCCTGATGAAACAATTGAAAAAGAAAGATGACCATTATTTGTTTTTTAAAGTACTTATGTCTTCTAATAGTGATAGCCAAGTAAAAAGTTTTTTCCTAAAACTTGGAACTGGTAAGCCCTATTTCTTCATCACGCGTTCTCATTTAATTTATATGTATAAAATAAAACAGTGGCACATAAAAATTAAAATCAAAATATGCATGTCATTAAAATATATTTGATTTTCTTAATGAGTCTTTATGGATAAGAGGTTATTGTGGTATTAGTTACCACAATGATAGCATCTACGGTATGTTTTAATATTTTTTCTGCATTGACTCACATAGTGATTATTTGCATTAATCATACCATTCTTCAGAAAGATATTTAACAGAATATTTAGATATGCTAAAATTTAGATAAAACCACAGATTCTCTAAAGCTCAAATTTTCTATAATATAAATCATGTTGAAAAATCTATCATCTGGCCCCAAAAGGTACTTGCTTGACTCACTCTAACCCAATCCTTCCCCGTTTCCCTTGTGAAACGGTCCCATTTTTATGGATAGCCAACATAGCATTAAAAATTCAGAGCCTTCACCTAAAACCATTCTCTGTACATATGAACTGGATCTTATTATTTGTTTTAGGTGCTGGTATAAGATAACATTTATATCCTACCATCCATTGTAAGATAAGTTAACCAGTTAAAATTTTAAAGATGGGTGATTATTATTTCACATGTTAGTGAGCATAGTAAGCTTTTAAGCTTGGTAAAATTAACTTTAATGATAAGCATGTCTGTGTTTGATTATGTGTATTTTTTACTACCTTGTAAAAATATGTATATAGGGCTTCCCTGGTGGCGCAGTGGTTGAGAGTCCGCCTGCCGATGCAGGGCACACGGGTTCGTGCCCCAGTCCGGGAAGATCCCACATGCCGTGGAGTGGCTGGGCCTGTGAGCAATGGCCGCTGAGCCTGCGCGTCCGGAGCCTGTGCTCCGCAACGGGAGAGGCCACAACAGTGAGAGGCCCGCATACCGCAAAAAAAAAAAAAAAGTATATAAACTATTAAGCCTAAACAAATAAACCATAGGACCTAGGGCAGAACCTTCATAAAACAGACTCAGTAAGAACAGTTTGTCAAAGAACATGCAATTTCTGCGAGAATGCCTCTCCCCCTTTAGATTGATAAGAGGGGAAGAGGCAGTCTAGTAAACTTGAGAGCCAAGTTGGAATTTTTATGTTGAACAATATTAAATCACTAATATGCTATCATTTTGACCTACAAAAATGGCAGTTTCATAGGGCTCAACCTAACAGTTTCCCTTGATTAAAACATCAACAACAACTTGGGTAGTTTCCTGCAGAATTGATCTTGACAACTTCAAAAATTCTAAATATTAAGATACTCATGCTTGAAAAGCACGTTTAAATCTGTATTGGTCTTTTAATGAAATCCCTCCTAGCATCTTGTATTATATGAATTAGAATTATAAAACTTCCGTAAAAGATCCATAAGGTAGTATAAACGAGACTTATTTTCCAAAAGTAGAGTTGAATATATTATGAGCTATAATACATCTAACATTAAGAAATAAGACTTAAATTTCTGTGATTAAAAAACTTCCGACAAACAAAAAGTCCAGGACCAGATGGCTTCACAGGCGAATTCTAGTAAACATTTAGAGAAGAGTTAACACCTATCCTGAAACTTCCCGGAAATTGCACGGGAAGGAACACTCCCAAGCTCATTCTACGAGGCCACCATCACCCTGATACCAAAACCAGACAAACACACCACAAAAAAAAATTACAGGCCCGTATCACTGATGAACATAAAAACAAAAATCCTCAACAAAATACTAGCAAACCGAATCCAAGAACATTGTAAAGGGATCATAAACCAGGATCAAGTGGGATTTACCCCAGGCATGCAAGGATTCTTCAGTATATGCAAATCAATCACTGTGATACACCACATTAACAAATTGAAGAATAAACGCCATATGATCATCTCAGTATATGCAGAAAAAGCTTTTGAGAAAATTCAACACCCATTTATGAGAAAAACTCCAGAAAGTGGGCATGAAGGGAACCTACCTCAACATAATAAAGGCCATATATGACAAACCCACAGCTAACATCATACTCGGTGAAAAGCTGAAAGCGTTCCCTCCAAGATCAGGAACAAGACAAGGATGTTCACTCTTGTCACTTTTATTCAACATAGTTCTGGAAGTTCTAGCCACGGCAATCAGAGAAGAAGAAACAAAAGGGATCCAAATTTAAAAAGAAGTAAAACTCACTGTTTGCAGATGACGTGATACTGTACACAATTATTTACAAAATACTTTTTTAAATACCATTCCAAAGCATAAAAAGGGGGTAGATCAACATTTTAAAAGGAAATTTATGCTTACCTAGAAGTGTTTGTCATGTGCAGGCAAAATCTTCATCCTTAAAAGTAACTTTTATGATATTTAAATTCAGCTGATTGTATTAGCATTTACTTCACTAATACCTAGTGGTCCTATTATATAGAAGACATTTGAGAGAATTTTTTAATAATGAAAATCACTTAAAAGGATGATAAAACTTAAATTTTTAAAAATTCTATAGCTACCACAGATGGATTATTTCTTTTAATCGCCAGTCCTAAAATAATAAACTAGAATTTAGCACGTGGTAAAAGTTCTCCATGTTTATGTCTTTTTAATATGAATTCCAGCCAGACCAATCTTACTGTTCCCCAAATATACTATTCCTTTGTTCCCACTCTTCATCTACCTAGATCCAACTTCTTTAACATAGGATTTAAACTCCGCCTTTTCTGTGACACCAATACTTTATCTTTTAAACTATTCTAGCATTAGTTACCTGGTGCCATTATGTTGTCATTTCTTCCATTCCTTCAGTAAGACTGTAACTCCAGAGTCAAGATGGATATAGTAACGTGTTATACAAAGTAGGTATCGAGAGGCTTGACCATCAGCTAACGGATTCTGGCTTTATTTTCTCCCATCTTAGAAACAAAATTCCTCTATATTTAGCATTCCCAAAGCTACTGCTTCGTTTATCTTCTCCTCCAGACCTGAACTGTTCTTGTCAAGATCAGCAAGAGCTTCCATACTGCTAAATCCATTGATGAGTTCTGAGTTTTCACCCTACTTGACCTATGGGCAGTATTTGACGCAGTTGATTTAATGCCTCGCCTTTCAACCATCTCCTTCACTATGCTTCCAGGACATCACCATTTCCCATTTTCTCCCTACCTCAGTAGCCATTCCTTTACAGTCCTGGATACTGGATCCTCTTCACACCCTCAGTCTCTAAATAATTTCCCAGAGGTCAGTTCTCAGAACTTCAGGTGATATTACTTAAGGAGTGAGTATGAATAGTCACGTAGCTTTAAACATTATCTATATTTTGATGTCTACCAAATTTTTGTCTTTAGTCTGAACTTCTTCCCGAAAATTCAAATCCAGATACCTACCTGCGTACTTTAACATCTCCATTTGAATATCTAAAAGACATCTCAAACTTAACAAGTCTAAAACAAAACTAAGCTTCCCCACTACTGGCCACAAACAAAAACACCCACAGTCTTTTTCTCAGTAAATGGCAACTACATTCTTCAGGTGCTCAACTAAAAAATTTTTGACTCATACTTTTTGTCTTATATTTTAGTAAAACCTGTCAGCTTCATCTTCAAAATATATCCATAATTCAATAATTCAACCACTTTTCATCATCCCCTATGTGATCACCTTGTTCCAGAAGTCCACCAGCTCTTTCCTGGATTATGGTTACTAGTCAGCTTCATTTTTCTCTGTAGTTCCAACATACTTAACACTTTTTATTTTCCTATTTTTTTAATCTTCCATCTCCCCCCATTAGAATGTAGTCTTTCTGAGGACAGGGATTTTTCTGTTTTACTCTCTATGGTATCCGCAGCTCCTAGAACAATACCTTTCAATTACTTGCTGAATGAACTAATAAATGCTCCAGAAACTATCAAGTACTAACCCCATACAAGGCAGGTGGGCAGCCCTGCAAATGATGAAAAGGAAAATTATTTTCCCAACTGCCTTCTTAGTGATTTGGACAGGAGGCTAAAGATAAACTTTATTTGGCTGTTAGCATGTTGATTTGAATAATGTTATAAAAAATTTAACCCACTTATACAGCCAGATAAAGAGTGAGTTTAAATAGTCACATGGCACATAACCTGTGACTCCGCAGCAGGGTAAGAGTCTTTCTGTCCTGGATGCAAACTACTTGCAGACCTGAGTGCTTGCCATACCTGGTAGAACATAAGCTTTCACTCGCTGTGAGTCCTACCGTTCTTCATTTTTTTGCTTTATGCTGGGGCAAAATGTCAACTGCAATTTGTCATTGTACTTATACTATTATATTTGTTATAGTAGAGAGAATTATTTCTTTGGAATCCTATCTCTATCAAAAGTGGAAAATGAAAAGATAAACTAAGAAAGCCATGTATTTTTAAAAAAGATTGTGCTTTTTGTGGAAGTCAAAAATATTCTTCTGTGTTCAGATAAAATGTGACTATGTCATAAAATACTACTTAAAAATACTACTTAAACCGTTATGAAATAAACTATATTAAAAACTATTGCCAGTACCTAGAAATGTATATATGAGTGCCAGTATAAGTAAAATCAGATTAATTAATTAAATGGAAACCTGAAATTTCAACAGGACTTTAATGAAAATTTTTTAAATGATAATGCTGTGAAATTCTGATATATATTAAGTGAAAAAATTGCACCAGAACATTTAACAGATGGTAAGTTTTAAAAGCATATCCATTGAATATAGCAGAAATTACATGCCAAAAAAATAAGCTTTTGAAAATAGAAGGCTAACTAGGAAAACTTATCTCCCTTGGTATATCAAGATATGGCTGAGAACTTATAGAGAAAGTTTATTAAAAGTGTAATTTGTGACATTTTCTACTGCACATTGTGTTGAGAGAAATTGTCTATTGTCTATTTCTATTGTGTTAAGAGCACAGATATCAGCAAACCACCTAGTTAATTATATTTTGCTTACACTGAGAATTCTAACATAACGGACTCAGAAACATACCTATGTCATGTTCATTACAAGAAAATGATTTACTGATTTGATTGAGATCTTAAAGTTTGATATAGGCTAATATTAATAAAGTTAATTAGTAGGATAACAGAAAGTGCTATTGTGATGATCCGTGGACTTACAAAATAAGACTGAAATTAATGATGTTTTGCAAGGACATGGAACTTAAGTCCACTCATTTCACTTCCTGGGAATGGCTTTATGCTAAATTTTAAAAATAGAATACATTCTGGATATAGCCATTGATATCATAAACTGGAAGTGTTTTGTGGGTTATCTTATAGACAGGTCAGTGTTTTGTTTGATAGATTGGATGTACCACATGGGAACCTGCTATATGACAGGAGGTAGATGGCATTGTACTTAGAGATCTTTAGAACTATTGAAAGAGATTAAATTTTTTACATAATTTAAGAGAAAATGACCATTAGCCTAATTTCAAAGACTGAAATAAAGATGGCCAATTTTGACTGGCAGTTCAATCTGTCTTACCAGTTTGAATATTTTTCTGCAAAGACATTCAAAACTGATTGAATATATGACTCAATTTGTTCATTCTCAGGATAATTGTGATTTGGGGAAATGTATTTGGCAACGTTTATTCTGGTTCATTTTCTTATGCTAAAAATGGTTTCCAGAGAAGGAACGATTGGCAACTACATTCCCAAAATTATAGGGTTGACGACTAAATTCTAGAAAACTTTTTCTGGTTTTAAATCTTATAAAATGTAAAAGCGCTATATGTTTTAGCTTTTCATGTTAGTAGTGATAGTAAAAATGAGATATGAGAAAAAAGTGGAATTTATATGGCTGCCATTCAATATGGTACCAGAATCTAAATATGACAAAATTTTGGAATACCTGAATTCTATGTAATACTAGGAATAGTTGTTCTAAAATATAAAAGCTATTATACAGGTATTTTATCCATTATGAAGAATTTTGGGGACTATGAAACAGGATAAAATGAAATACTTTGTCTTTAAAGGATTCAAAGATAAAATTTTACTGAGCATCATAATGGAAATATCTGACACTTTATATCTTAGTAAAGAATGGTACCCAAGATTCTTTTTCCAAATTCAAGGTAAACCAAGAAAGAAAAAATTTTCCATTTTCTAATTTAAAATATCTCCGGTATTATAAATGTTTATGTTATATTGAAGGCTTACACCCTCATACATTAAAAATAAAAAGGTTTGATTCTCTATCTGGCAGTTGTGTTTTGTTTTTTTTGTTTTAATTCTTAACCTTCTTTATTCTACTTTCTATCTAGTCAAAGTTCTTGACTTTTGACCATAGCTTTTTCATAACTAGGTATGTTTTGTTTTGTTTTGCCTGGTAAGTCATAGGGTCAAGGTACTGCTAATGAAAGGATTAGACTCTCCTCTATGAGACTAGATTAGATATTAATGTTTGGAGTGGCAAGATTAGTTTTAACTAAGTAATTCAGGAGAAAAATAGTGACAGCCATCTCTGGTATAGAGAGAGTAAACTAGAACGAAGAACCCACATTTTCCTTACCTCATCTCCTTCCATCTCACCCCCACCTAGGAACACTATCACTAAGAGAGAAAAAAATGATGGAAAAACATTTAGTTGAAGGCCAAGGGGTCCAGCACTTTCAAAACACATTTGTACACAAGGGACACAGAGCTGGAGCACTTACAGACTACAAAATTAAAAATGGAAACTATAGAGAAGTAATACATGGGCACGGCTATCCAAAAAAGAATTTAAATAGAGTAATGAAAGGGGTAGGACTTGTACAATTAGATGTATAGACACATTAACCTACAGTTATCAGTGTGGGATAGATGCAAGAATATATAGATTGACAGAATATGAAACAAAAACATTTTAATTCCAACAATTAGAGTAAGGTAATATTTGATTTCACATTACTAAGGAAAGATAGACATAGTCTTTAAATGGTCCTCAGACAACTGCTTAATTATGGGAGTGGGGGCAGTAAATTCCCTTTCTTACTCCATATACTAAAAGATATTTAAGATGATTAAAAGGTTTAAAGACATTCAAAATAAGAATTAGAAATAAGAGCTTGTATGTTACCAAGTCCAAGCTCATACTACTCACTGCACAACAGGGTGACTCATTGAGAGATGAGCTGTTAGGGCAAGGAACAGTGACTTTATTCAGAAAGACTGAGAAGATGATGAACTAATGTCCCGAAGAACCATCTTCTCTGAGTTAGAATTCAGGCTTCTTTTATATCAGTACTAAAAGGTGGGGGGGAGGGGGTAAAATCCTGGTTCTGGCCAGACTCTGGAAGGGATGTGTTAATTCCTTCCTTCCTGCAGCTGTTCGCAGGTAGGCCTAGTCAGGATGTTTCCCGTAAGCTAAACAAAGGTATATTAGTTTAATGCTCATTACCTGGGAGGCAGGGTTCCCAGAGATAGGCCATTATGTGTAATTTAAGCTTATAGGCAACATCCCTCTAGTGATTAACTTGTAATAGAATACAAAGGTTCTTCCCTATTACAATTTCCCACTGTCAATGATCCATTCCCCAATCTTGGGGGAAAAGGGATGAAGACCTCTCTAATCGCTGTTGAACAGGGGTGACGAAGAGGTGATTACAAAATGGAATTGATGAACCTTGAACGGGAAATATTCCTTAGAGTCTTTTAGTCAGTAGTACAATCCTCCTTCCTTTTTTATCTACAATTATTTGAAACTGATTAAACCCCTTAGCACTTTATTGTCTAATTTAATTGAATTTGGGGTTTTGGTTCCTGTTCCCAATACATATAAATTCCTGTGCTATTTATTTGGACAAAATTAAATGGGCTGACCCTTCCCTAGCAACAATGAAATTATAATCAATACTTCTTTTTTTAAAGAGCAACCTTAAGTCTTCTAAGAGCTCACAAACCCGTTGCTCTCCAAGGCCTCTCAGAAGTAGGGTCATTTTCGGATGATAGTGGTGCTGCTTTTATGTGAGTGTGATGAATCCATGGTTTTACTCCAGCTAACTTGACAGATGAATGTGTGGTAAGTAATACCACGTGTGGTCCTGTCCACCTTGCAGTCAGTTGATGTTCAGGCCATTGTTCTTTCCAGGTTTTAAGGAGGACTCAGTCTCCAGGTCGGAAAGGATGTAAGGCTACTTCCGTTGGATAGGCAGACCGGTTGGAGGCAAATTCATGAACAGGGGTTAGTATAGTGCCCGAAGTTTTAACATAATAGACAACTGCTAGGTCTTTAGAGCATTTATAGATTCTCCCACCCAGCAGACACCTGGAATGGTCTACCATACAATATTTCAAAGGGGCTTAATTTAAGCTTGCTTCTGGGAGCCACTCTGATTCCTATCAGGGCAACTGTCAAGGCCTTATCCTAAGTTAAATTAGTCTCTTGACATTTTAGCAATGCTCTTTTTTAATGGATGATTTATTTTCTCGGTTCTTCCTATTGATTGTGGTCTCCAGGATGAACATAGTTTCCAATTAATTTGCAATGCTTTAGATACCTGTTTGATTATACTGGAGACAAAAGCAGTCCTATTGTCACTTTGAAGGGTGTTAGGGAATCTAAATCAGGGAATAATTTCCATAAGGAGGACTTTAATCACTTCAGAGGCTTTTTCTGTCTGGGTGGGATATACCTCCACCCATTCTGAAAAAGTATCCAAACACTAGCAGGTATCTGAAATTTCCTGCAGCTCAAGGCATTTGAGTAAAGTCTATTTGCCAGTCCTCGGTGAGGCAGGTTCCTTTGTGTTGACTCCCCGTCTGGGGAGGTCTGACAGCAGTCTTCAGGTTATTTTTAAGCACAAATCACGCAATTCTGAGTGGCTTGCTGGATTATCTTGTGTAGGTTAGACCCCATCACATACTTTTTAGTCCACTGTAAGGTGGCATCTCTCATAATGGGTACTATTATGAATGTGCTACACCACAGTGTCCAAGAGTGTCTCAGGGATGAAAACAATTCCTTGTGCACTACATTTCCAGCCAAGCAAGGTGTGATCAAGAGTGAAACCCCATTCTTTGGCCCCCTCTTTGCCCTTTTCTACAAAGGAGACCTTGGCCCAAAAGAGGGATTGGAAACTCTGACATATATAAGAATTTTTGTTTGGGGGTGAGGTCTCCTAGTTGGCATTCTAGAGATTGTAAGAATGAATGATTTCATACTCCTCCAGATACTCCCGTGACCAGGACGGATTGGGATGTTTTCTGTGCCACTTTGATGTCTACCACAGACTACGCTGCACCCGTATCTATCAGAAAGTCAATCAGCTCATTCCCCAGGACTCCTATCGGGAAATGGGAATTAGGTGCCTCAAGTCCAAGGGAGCCCCTGGGCCTCTTCATTCATCAGAGTGTCCCTCTGTTTCTACCATATGAGAGGCTCCCGTCTTTTATTGTTCTTATGTTTTAGCTTATGGCAATCCAATGTCCTTCCTCCTTACAGTAAGCGCATTGTTCCTTCCCCAGTGGTGGCTTACCTCTCTTCAGGTTACTCGCCTCCCAGGAATCCAATGCCACTACCAGAAGAGTGGCATTTCTGTTAATATTTGTTTTATGTATTTAGGTGCTCCTATGTTGCATGCATACGTTAATGAATGTAATATCCTCTTCTTGTATTGATCCTTTTATCATTATATAGTGTCCTTCTTTATCTTTCTTTATGGCCTTTGTTTTAAAGTCTATTTTGTCTGATACGAGTGCCGCTACCCCTGCTTTCTTGTCATTTGTTTACCTGAAATATCTTTTTCTACCCCCTCACTTTCAATCTATGTGTGTCCTTTGCCCTAAAGTGAGTCTCTTGTAAGCAGCATATTGTAGTCTTCTGTTTTATGTTTTTTAATCAAATCTGCCACTCTTGATTGGAGCATTTAGTCCATTGACATTTAAAGTAATTATTGATAGATTTAAAATGGCAAATATATATCTTGTTTTCCAGTTGATTTTGTATTTCTTCTTTGTTCCTTTTTTTGTTTTCCCTTTTGTGGTTTGATGGTTTTATTTTGTATTATGCTTGTGTTTTCTTTTCGGTTTTTGTGAATCTATTGTATGTTTTTGATTTGTGGTAACCCTGCTTTTCAAGTATGTTAACCCATTACTATATCTATTTGCTTTAGACTGGTAGTCCTATAGGCTTAAACACATTCTAAAAAAAAAAAAAAGTACATTTTCTTACTCTCCTCCCCCACATGTTATGATTTTGCTGTCCTCTTTTACATTTTCATGTTTTCCTTTTGCTCTTCATTGTAGTTATCATTGCTTCCACAAAAACTTTTTTGATTTTCTTTTTAAATCTGTATACTGGCTTATTTAAGTGATTTACTTTCCAATTGTTATTTTCTCTTTCCTATAGGTTCTTGCTTCTTTTCTATTTAGAGAAGACCTCTCACTATTTCCTTTAGGATATGTTTAGTATTGCTGTATTCTTTTAGTTCTTGCTTGTCTGAGAAATTCTCACTTTCTATTCTAAATGATAATATTTATTAATATTCTACCCAGCAAGATTAACAAACATAAAAGGGAGAAGTTGACAGGAATACAGTAATATAGGAGACTTTAACACCCTACTCACATCAATGGACAGATCTTCCAGACAGAAAACCCATAAGGCAACAAAGATATTAAGTTACACAGTAGAATAGTTAGACTTAAAAATATCAATTAAGACATTTCAGATTTTTTTTGGATATATACACATTCTTTTCAAATGCATATGAAACATTCTCTAGGATTGACCACATACTAGAACACAAAACAAGCCTCAACAAATTTAAGGATAGAAATTATTTCAAGCATCTTTTCTGAACAAAATGGCATGAAACTAGAAATCAACCACAGAAAGAGAAATGAGGGAAAAAATAATTACATGGAAACCAAACAACATGCTCCTGAAAAAACCAATGGCTCAATGATGAAATCAAAGAGGAAATTTAAAAATACCTTTAGACAAATTACAATGAAAACACAACAATACAAAATCTATGGGATGCAGCAAAAGCAGTCCTAAGAGAGAATTTAATAGCAATGCAGGCATTCTTCAAAAAACAAGAAAAATCTCAAATATACAACCTAACCTACCACCTAAAAGAATTAGGTTTTGTCACTCTTTTTCTAAAGTAAACAAAAGGAAGGGAATAAAGGTCAGAGAGGAAATAAAATAGAGATTTAAAAAAAGAGAAAAAAATCCATAAAATCAAGAGCTAGTTCCTTGAAAGGGTAAACAAAAATTGACAAACCTCTGGCCAGACTCATCAAGAAGAAAAGAGGACCCAAATAAACAAAGTAAGAAATGAAAGAGGATAAATAACCGATACAATAGAAATACAAAAAAAATAAAAAATAACAGAATACTATGAAAAATTTTGAAAAATTATATGCCAAGAAGTTGGACAGTCTAGGATAAATGGATAAGTTTCTAGAAACACACAGCTCATCAAAACTGAGTCAAAAAGAAAGAGATAATTTGAACAGATCAATCACTAGAAGTGAAATACAATCTGTAATTAAAAAAAAAAAAAAAACTCCCTATAAACAAAAGTCCAGGACCAGATGGCTTCACTGGGGAATTCTACTTAACATACAAAGAACTTCTTCTGAGCCTTCTCGAACTATTCCTAAAGATTGAAGAGGGAACACTCCCAAAGTCATTCTATGAAGCCACCATCACCCTGATACAAAAACCAGACAGACAATACCAAAAAAAGAAAATTACAAGCCAATATCTTTGATGAATATAGATGCAAAAATTCTCAACAAAATATTAGGAAACCAAATCCAACAACACATAAAAATCATACACCACAATAAAGTTGGATTCATCCCAGCGCCACAAGGATGGTTCAACATAAATCAATGTGCTACCCCACATCAACAAAAGACCAAAAATCACATTATCTCAATAGATGCAGAAAAAGCATTTGATAAAACTCAACATCCGTTTATGATTAAAAAAAAAAACTCTTCCCTCCTTATAGAGGGAACAAATCTCAACATAATAAAGGCCATTTATAACAAACCCACAGCCAACATAATACTCAATGGTGGAAAGCTGAAAGCCTTCTTGCTAAAATCTGGAGCAAGACAAGGATGCCCACTCTCATCACTTCTATTCAACATAGTATTGGAAGTCCTAGTCACAGCAAACAGACAAGAAATAAAAACATATCCAAACTGGAAGAGAAGAGGTAAAATTGTCATTATATGCAGATGACATGATATTATATATAGAAAACCCTAATGACTCCACACAAAAACTACTAGAACTGATAAACAAATTCAGCAAGGTAGCAGGATACAAGATTAACATACAGAAATCGGTTGCATTTCTTTATACTAACAATGAAATATCAGAAAGGGAAAGTAAAACAAGCAAACAAAATCCCTTTTAAAATCACGTCAAAAAAAATAAAATACTTAGGAATAAACCTGACCAAGGAGGTGAAAGATTTATATGCTGAGAACTGTAAAACAGTAAGGAAATTAAAGATGATTCCAAGAAATGGAAAGATATCCCATGCTTTTGGATTGGAAGAATTAATATTGTTAAATTGGCCATACTACCCAAAGCAATCTACAGATTTAATGTGAGCTCTAGCAAATTACCCATGACGTTTTTCACAGAACTAGGATACTAAAATTTACATGGAATCATAAAAGACCCAGAACTACCAAAGCAATCTTGAGGAAAAAGAACAAAGCAGGAGGCATAACCCTCTCAGACTTCAGACAATAGCACAAAGCTACAGTAATCAAAACAGTGTTGTATTGGACAAAAACAGACATATGGATCAATGGAACAGAATAGAGAGCCCAGAAATAAACCAACACACTTACAATCAACTAATCTTCAACAAAGGTGGCAAGAATAGACAATGGAGAAAACAGGGTCTCTTCACAAGTGTTGGAAAAGATGCACAGACACATGTAAATCAATGAAGTCAGAACACACCATCACACCATATACAAAAATACACTCAAAATGGCTTAAAGACTTAAATATAAGACATGACACCATCAAACTCCTAGAAGAGAACATAGGCAAAACATTATGACATAAATCATATGAATGTTTTCTTAGGTCAGTCTCCAAAGGCAATAGATATAAAAGTAAAAATAAACAAATGGGACCTAATCAAGCTTATAAGCTTTTACACAGCAAAAGAAACTACAAACAAAACTAAAAGACAACCTATGGACTGGGAGAAAATATCTGCAAATGATATCTTTCCATAACACACAAGCAGCTCATAAAACTAAACAAGAAAACCCAATCAAAAAATGGGCAGAAGACCTAAAAACACATTTGCCAAAGAAGACATACAGATGGCCAAGAGGCACATGAAAAGATGCTCAAATTCGCTAAATATTAGAGAAATGCAAATCAAAACTATAATGAGGGGGTTCTGAAGATGGCGGAAGAGTAAGACGCAGAGATCACCTTCCTCCCCACAGATACACCAGAAATAACACCTACACGTGGAACATCTCCTACAGAACACCTACTGAATACTGGCAGAAGACCTCAGACCTCCCAAAAGGCAAGAAACTCCCCATGTACCTGGGTAGGGCAAAAGAAAAAAAGAAAAAACAGACAAAAGAATAGGACCTGCACCAGTGGGAGGGAGCTGTGAAGGAGGAAAGGTTTCCGCACACTAGGAAGCCCCTTCGCGGGCGGAGACTGGGGGTGGCGGAGGGGGCAACTTGGGAGCCGTGGAGGAGTGCACAGCAACAGGGGTGCGGAGGGCAAAGCGGGGAGATTCCTGCACAGAGGATCGGTGCTGACCGGCACTCACCAGCCCGAGAGGCTTGTCTGCTCATCCACCGGGGCGGGCGGGGCTGGGAGCTGAGGCTTGGGCTTTGGTCAGAGTGCAGGGAGGGGACTGGGGTTGACGGCGTGAACACAGCCTGAAGGAGTTAGTGCACCACGGCTAGCCGAGAGGGAGTCCGGGAAAGGTCTGGAGCTGCCGAAGAGGCAAGAGACTTTTTCTTCCCTCTTTGTTT